>NC_060072.1:99275075-99578106 GCF_922984935.1 Meles meles
ACTTATATTGTTGTGACCTTGAACAAGTTATCAACACTAGGCATGTCTCAGTTTTATCAATTGTTACATTGCTCTAATGATAAGATTTCCACAAAAATCATACGTAGTAAATGCATGCACAGTTCTTAGCACACTGCCTGCAAAGAGTAATAACTCAATAAATTAATGAACAATTGTAGAATAATAATAATATATATGGCAATTACCATCATAGAGCTTAGAATAAGATGTAGGAACAAGACTCAAACAGATGAAATAGAGGATTTATAAGTGTTGTGGAGTGTGTGTGTGTGTGTGTCCAGCTAAAATACAACAGGAGTTCTAAGAATGGGCCCTCTCTGTAATTTGTAAGAATGCACATAAGCTTCCTTACCAGAATGAGTGTTATGGAGCCACAGCCATAAAGGACAGAAGTAGCTTTGAGAAAAACGAAGCTGAAGTATGGGTGACCGCACTGTGATCGTTACACTGCTCTCTGATGAAGTTCTCCTTTACAGCTTCACGGCCACCGTGAAAGTGACTGTTAAGCTTGACACTAAAAATTCTGAGATAGTTTGGAAAGCTGGAGCAGAAGAAATTAGTGGGTAGATCAGTCTGATTTAGATATAGCCTGATACTTGTGCGAACGTTTTTTAGGAAATAAGACAATAGGATTCTTGCACATCATTTTTTAAACTGCTCAACAAATAAATAGAACAAAGCATTTGGATGAACAGTACCTTTGCTCTATCTAGAAAGGGGCTCAGATGTAACTCTCAGCAGGTAGAGAATTTTCTTTTCTGACTTAACTAATGATTAAACATCATGATTACTTGAAAAATATATGCTGAGTAGAAACTTCCATCCTGATTGAATTAATAGATAAATGAATAAGTGACCTCAGAATTATAATTAGGCCTGAAATTCATCAACAAGGGACAGCTGTGAGGCTAGTTCATGTTTAACAAAAATCATATGTGATAAGAATTTATTTATTTTCTTGGAACTCTTATCTTTCTTGTTAATACAATATACCAAGCTGTTTGTATGTTGGAGAGAGCTAGGTATTGGATAGCGTATTTTATATATGATGTTAGATGCCTCCTCAAGCTAATGTTAAGCATTTAAAGATTCTTTACAAAATAAATATATTTTGTTCTGTATCATAATTTTAATTAGGTCTATAACTATTATAAAGTAGAAATATTTTATGACATTTTGTATATATTTCATATTAAGGATTTGATTAAGCTTTGGTTTCTAAAGAAATCAACCTAAAAACTATATCTTTTTTGCTAGAAAAAATTATAGATGAATTATGTAAATACATCCCTTATAGATTGTCTAATAGATTATCACTTAGCTAAAGTATATTATTTAAAGTAAAATAATTTGTTAAAATTAGAACTCTCATTGCATCTTCACTGATATCACAGTAGAAATTATCAGTCTCTTCAAAAAAAGAAAAAAATCAGCATCTCCAAATGTTTTCTTTAGTAGCCACTCTTAATCACAGTCATGGAAAAAGAAGCCTTGATGTGATTATCCTGAACTATAGATATAATTATTTATAAATAATTGCAAATTAAGTTGTGATTCATTGCCTATGTTCAAATTTAAATTTACACCATTTAAGCAAACACATTTATAAATTTTAATAATTAGTACATTTGTGAGTTATCCAGGCATCACATAGAAAATTGTATACATAATAGCAATGATACTGAGAAAATTGTTATTAGTCCAAGTAATTGGTAAATGCCTTTGGATTCATTCTGATAGTCTAATGTATATCAAAGCATCCATCACAGTTCTTAAATTATAACTTTATAATGTCTCCCTTTGTATTATAATAGGTTGATGATTATTGTTGTGTTTTTATTATTTTATCTTGGCATGTGTCAACTGGTTTTATACTAGAATCTCGAGAAATAGTGCATTGAACTGATTTCAGCTGAATTGAATTAAAGTAAAGTGAACTGGTTAAGTAATTTTAAGACAAGGAACCCACACTTAAGTTGAATAATTCATCAAAGCCAATCAATTTGTTTTTCACAAAAGCAATTTGAATTTAGCTGTGTGCTTTTTAATGAAAATGCTCATTTCCTAAATCATATGAGTTTTTACCATATTAGGGATCGAAATCTATTATTTTCACATTATCTTGAACAATTTTCATTGATTTCCCCCTCAGTTCCGTTGTTTTATAGATCTATCTTTCATATGGTCTTTTTTAGTTTATTTTTTGGGGGAGTATTAAATGCAAAAGTGGTACTCTATTTTTGAGTTCTTTTTGTCACATTACGTCTTTTAAAAAAAATTGTCTTTTTACCAGTTAGTTTTCAAAGCATATTGTGGAGTAGTATTAGGCCATGAAGTTTTTATTTCAAACTTATATTTAAAGAATAAAAACAATAACTACAGTTGTGTGAAAGAATAAAGCTGCATTGACAAGTGAATCTCATTGTAGTTTAAATATATCCATGTAGAAATTCTCAAATGCAGTAAATTGCACTTAGCAAGTTTTTTAAGTTACAGTATTTATTAACTAAAAATCATTTAAATTTTTTCTAGGCTAAATATTGGACTGAGAATTCTGACCTAATGTAATATTTTCCCCCGAAAGCAATAGCCCTTGTTTTAGATGAAATATAATTTTAAGTTAAGAAAGACGTGTCAAATCAAACTATTTACACATTGATAGGTCTCATAAAATAGTGTGGGCTTTCACTGAATCTAAGATGCTCTCAGTTGTTAAGTTGCGCCATTATTTTATGATGCACCACCAAAAAAAAAGGAGTGATTAAAATAAAACACACTTTATTAATATTTAGAAGTTTTATCTTATAACTACCAAAAGAGCTTTTTTAGACACAGTTAAACATAGATGATTTTAATAATTTTAATCACTCCTGCATTTTATATGTACACACGCACATGCACCCCACACGCATGCATTGGGAAATGTGCATTAAATAAATTGAGTAAAGCATTCCTAAAACCTCTTCCCATTCAGTGTCTGGCTCCCCTAAATTAGTTTTTGAGTCTGAGTTCTCAGTGTTCATGTTTCACACATAAGATTAGAAGGTTTTTTAGACAATAGTCAGTATTCATATTCAAATTCCTCCTTCAAATGGCCATTAAATTGTTTGATTGAATTATGAGGAATTGCTATTGTCCAACAAGCCGCAGAAATAACAACCAAATTCAAGCATGCATAGCGGTGATAGCTCCATGGCTCCCTATGACCCCCACCTGATGAGCAGGGATTGTTAACAGGCCTCAAGTGGGAGACATCTTTACTTCTAACATATGAGAACAGTTGGTATCTTAGAATCAAGGAAATATGGCATTAAAGAAAAGTCATACTGTGGTATAATG
The DNA here is from genome assembly GCF_922984935.1 of Meles meles. Lineage (NCBI taxonomy): Eukaryota > Metazoa > Chordata > Mammalia > Carnivora > Mustelidae > Meles > Meles meles. The sequence continues at coordinate 99,278,436 of NC_060072.1, forward strand.
AAAAAAACAATTTAAGCTCTAATTAAGAGGATCTCTGGGTGTGTGCTCATGTATTATCCTAGAAAATAAAATTATAACAAACAAGTCATTTTTATAATCTCTAGATTGTTGGTACATAAATTTGCCTGCATTTATTTAATATTTGGATAGTATAGCCAAGTCCTGTTGAAAATCTTTTCCATCAAAAGTCGAATGATTATGGTCATAAACTATATGTTAAACACTTCTAATTTATTATTTTATGTGTTGTCATATATATAAAGATAACCAGTCAAAGTGGTTAGGAAGTATTGAAAAGTCTTCATTATATTCTATGTGGACTGATATTTTTCTTTTATCATTAAAATGTGCTTTTGAAATTAACAGCTGTTAAAAATAAATAAGTAAATGACCCAGCAACTGAACATTTCTTAATTTCCTCTCTACCACAGGTCCCATAAGTAGTGTTCTGGTGAATAAATATGGTAGCCGACCAGTGGTAATGGTAGGAGGTTTATTATGCTGTTTGGGAATGGTCACGGCCTCTTTTAGTACCAGCGTAATAGGGCTTTACCTCACTACAGGATTCATTTGTGGTAAGTCAAGTTTTGTTTTCTGCTTATTCTCTTCTTAACACTTCCATTGTTCGCAAAGGTCTGTAAGAAACATAAACAACAGAACATTCATATTGTTTTCTTTGACTTTACTTTTTATATCAGATGCTATTTTAAAGTATTTTCATCCAAGTACACTGAAATATTAGCTTGGAATGGCCAATCAAACTTACTTCAAGAAATGGAAAAAAGTTATCACATACCTTAGGTGCTATGATATCAATGCCAAAAAGAAAACAGTTTTGATTTAATTTTACCATTTCACTTTTATTCATCAGCCAGTTAAGATGGTATTCTGGGACACAGACTTCCTGGCATATAAATAGCTTCATTTTTTTTAGAAGTTGTTTTTCATTACTTATTACTCTTTAGAGTATCTGACTTATCATTCACTATAGGTTAAAAAGGATGCCAAAGGATATTTTCTTCATGCATTGACATAGCTCTAACAATAGAATTCTTTTTGTTTGTGTTCTGGTTAGTGGTAGGGCTCTGTATTGGTGTCCCTTCTTTTCCTCACAAAAGATTCTAATTGTTTAAAGGCTCTGTAAGGCACATTTGCCACTAAACGCATGTTTTTAAATGTCATACTGTCGTTCTATTACAGTTGTTCCTCATGCGTAATGTCTGTTGACTCAAACTGACCTAAATACGTACATTTGGAAAACACTGTTTTTATTAGTCTCAACAGTAAACTTTGTTAAACAAATCTGCACTCAAAGTCTTAAGAAAAAGTAGATTTTAATATATAAGGAAATTGAATCTTTTCCTTATGCTCACAGAAGGACGGTAAATATATTCTCTTTTTAAAGTAATTTTAGATCAATCTAACCTTGCACTTTTATATCATTTGATGAAAAGAATAAGATGTATTAAATCCTATAGTAATAGTGATGTTAAAATCTTTCTCTTTACAACCTTTCCACAACTGTCTTCCTTTTTGATGTGGTAAGACACCTTTTGACATTATAAATGAGAATTTCCTATCTAAGAATTTTCATAGTGCAGAGAATGTCCTTTCTTCATACAGAAATACTATATATTACATTTGACCACAGAAGTCAGGCTGGGCCCATAAGTAGATGTATTATGGAAAATATGATTTTGTTATTACTGTACCACAAATTTCAACAACATTATATATTATTCTAACTTCAATTCTTGAGTCTTGAAGGGTTTGGTGCTTCTAGAATCAACCATTAAATATACTATGAGAGGTTTATCTTAAGGCATTATCAGCCAACACAAAATACAGTCTAATTTTTAAACCTAATTTAGCACGTATTAGCTGATCATGGGCAAATTAGCCTCTTTATTATCTCAGTGTCTTTGTTTTTAAAATGGGGAAAATGATAATCTCTTTCCTTTGGGAGTCATTGGAATGATTCATCTAAAAAATGAATGCATAGTGCTTTACAGAGTACCCAGAACTTCGTTACTTTTAAATAAATACTAGGATATAATTATCATCATATGTCATTATATAACCTCTTGCAGTCCTAGAACTTACCTGACTTTGGCAAAACCCTCTTTTGTTCTTGTTGAGGGGATTAAAACCCAGGAAGTCTAGGTGTTATGTCTATCACTGTACATAGGAAGATAGCCAAAGCAGAGTCAGATCTTTGGATTTCAAATCTCATGTTCATTTCACCATGCCAGAATAGGAAATAGATAGCCACCATCTCCTAAGGAGAAATTGGATTAATACCCGAAGGCAAAATTCTAGGTGACCGAATGGGGTAGGGGTTGGAGGAGGGTGGCATTAGGTAAAGAAATTTGTACTGCAAAACAAAATTCCTGCATTTTAATTTGGACTCTTCCATTTACAAGCCACTGACCATAGGCTGGCTGGCTGGCAGTTTTCTTATTTATAAATTACACTTATTCTGCCTGTCTCACAGGTATGGGCTGTGATAGCATCACAGAGCATACTGCCCTGTTACTCTCCAAAGCTCTTGGTTACTTTTTGTTAGCTTTTAGGGACCCTCCTATTCATAGAAAATATTTGTATCAAAGGTTTGCAATATGTATTTGTACTGAGAACTGAGTTGTCCCTAAGTCTAAATAGTTAACCACTTCGCAGTACCCTCAATTTACATAAATTGGTAAATGCAGAATTCTTACTTCTGTAACCCCTAAACTAAGACAGAATAATGCCTCATCTAAGGGAAAGAGAGATACCTTATCTAAATCAATTTTACATGGTTTTTAAACAAACATAATCATTACTATTGCTAAATAATACTTTGGCAAGCTATAAGAAGTAATTCCTCTCCCAAAGGTGACATTCAGCACTGCCAAGGGATTCCCTTGGAATCAGTAGGAATAGTAGGGACCTTTGAATCATATAAAGAATGAGTTTTAATCCCTGAAATAAAAGGTTTAAAGCAAAAATTTTATTTTTCAGTCAGTACACATTTGCATCTATATTCATGAAATATGGAACATGAAAGATGTAGAGCATGACATTATGGCATTAATTTATTACTCTTGTTTATTATTTGTACAGTTCTGAAAGATACCTGTGGAGAGACCTAAGATTTTCATAAATGACAACCTTTTTAATCTGTTCACTCTGTTCCACTCTTAAAAAAACAGTGTTCACATTTAAAATGTACTCTTGCCACAAGGAAGAAATCTATTCTATATAAGTGTGTATAAATATAATGCATATAAATATATATGTTTATGTACATAGAGAGGATTAATTTATCTATGGTATTAAGTGATTGTAATTAAGAAGTAATAATTTCATCCTAATTTCAACCTATTCTGTGATTATGGAAACATCAGTAAATGTCCTTGGTTTTATTTTTCTGCTTTCACATGAAAGGACTGTGAAGCTGTCATATGTATTAGGTGTCCAATTGTGAGAACCTCTTTGTTTATGCACAACTCCATGATATTTATAATTATCAAAAATTACTACCCACTTTTGCACCTTTAGTTCTGCCTTCCCCACTTGAATGTCCATTTTAAGGAGTAATTCCTTTTGTGAGTGACATAATGTGTTTATGTTTTTCTTCCTTTTGTTCTGTTTTCTTTAGGTTTAGGTCTAGCCTTCAACCTGCAACCCGCCCTAACAATCATTGGCAAATACTTCTATAAGAAACGTCCCATGGCTAATGGCCTCGCCATGGCAGGAAGTCCTGTTTTCTTAAGCACGTTGGCTCCTTTCAATCAGTTCCTTTTTAATACTTTTGGTTGGAAAGGAAGCTTCTTGATTTTGGGGGGTATACTGTTGAATGCCTGTGTGGCTGGGTCCCTCATGAGACCCGTTGAACCCAAACAAGTTACCAATAACATTGACATAGGAGTGGATGACTCAGGTGTGAGGAGCCATCAGAAGAAATCAGCATGGGAGTTAGTCAATACGTATTTAGATTTCTCCCTTTTTAAGCATAGGGGATTTCTGATATACTTATCTGGAAATGTCATTATGTTTCTAGGGTTTTTTGCCCCCATTATATTCTTGGCTCCATATGCTAAAGACAAGGGAATTGATGAGTATTCTGCAGCTTTCCTGCTGTCTATTATGGCTTTTGTTGATATGTTTGCTAGACCCACTGGAGGACTCATTGCAAACTCTAAACTTATCCGCCCCCGAATCCAGTACTTCTTCAGTTTCGCAGTCATGTTCACTGGAGTGTGCCATCTCTTGTGCCCACTGGCAGAGGACTACACAAGTCTGGTGTTATATGCTGTATTTTTTGGTCTTGGATTTGGGAGTGTTAGCAGTGTCCTCTTTGAAACTCTCATGGACCTGGTTGGCCCTCAAAGGTTTTCCAGCGCTGTAGGACTTGTCACAGTGGTGGAGTGTTGTCCCGTTCTCCTTGGTCCTCCTCTTGCTGGTAAGAATTATTCTCATCCAGAAAAGCAAAAAGCATAAAATGAATATCGACTAGCCAGGACATTCGTTGTAGCATATAATGGGGCTTGTAGTAATAAGTAGTAATAGCCTGAAAGACTGTGGGTGTGTTAATTTTAGGTTTTATTATGTATGTATTTTTGAATTTCATAAACAGTTGATCTTAGACCTAAATTTCCTTCAGAACCAGGACCTGTAAACTTAAGAAGTTAAATTATACTGATCTTTAGTAACATAATTTGCATATTTTTACCCACAGGCATTGTTTTGTGCTTATAAAAATGTATCATAATAATAAAATTCCACTTTTTCTTCATTCTATCATTGACTAAAAAATTTCTCTTCTGCTTATATCAAAATGAGTCAAAAGTGTAAAATAATGCTACTAAAGGTCAGGATCTATTTTTTAATTGGGGTACATTGCTTATATTAATATCTTACATGCCTAAGCATAGCATACTTTTATAATATTGCTGACAGAAAAAAATATATATATATCCATATATATTTACATAGATACTCATATATATATGTATATGTATATGAAATGCAATAAGGAACAGAAATTCATTTTGAACAGATACATTCTGCATTTATAAATTATAGTTTATATAATTTATAATTATAATATACATACAATATATGATTATATTATATACAATTACCTATAGATTTTAAGATCTGAAATATAAGAATTATATATTTATATGATAGTATATAAAATTATATTCTATAAAGAAAATAATTATATAAAGATTATATTATATAAATAAAATAATTATATTATATAACACATATAAAAATTATAGTGGGTACCTGTAGATTTTAAGATCTGAAATATTTTCAGTGATGCCTATGAAAGTATCTGTGCTAAATGTATAAGTGCATTTTTTTTAAATTTAATTTTTTTTTTATTTGTTTATTTACAGCATAACAGTGTTCATTGTTTTGGCAACACACCCAGTGCTCCATGCAGTACGTGCCCTCCCTATTACCCACCACCTGGTTCCTCAACCTCCCACACCCCCCTCCGCCCCTTCAAAACCCTCTGGTTGTTTTTCAGAGTCCATAGTCTCTCATGGTTCACCTCCCCTTCCAGTTTCCCTCAACTCCCTCTCCTCTCCATCTCCCCATGTCCTCCATGTTATTTGTTATGCTCCACAAATAAGTGAGACCATATGATACTTGACTCTCTCTGCTTGAGTATAAGTGCATTTTTGAAGCTAAGACTTTGTTCAGTCTTAGACTTTAATGTTATAAATATTAAAACATTAAACATTAAAACATTTAAATAAAAAAGACATTATTTTCCAGTACATTGTTTTGGTTAATACTAAACTTGGGTATTCACTTTAGTTTAATACTAAACTTAGGTACCACCCCTAGTGGTCATAGTAACTGCCAGGTTAAATGTAAATTTTTCCCGTTTTTAAACTGCTTCCCTACATGACAGCAAGGTATCATTTTTTTAAATTCCAGTATAGTTAACAGACAGTGTTATATTCATTTAAGGTGAACAATATAGTGATTCAGCAATTCCATACGTCAAGAAATCATTTTGAATTGGGAAAATTTGTATTTGACTTGTTGATCTTTAGGTATCATTGAACTTTTACCTTGCTTTCTCACTTGGTCAAGAACGAGTGGCATTCTTGCCACTCATAGGCATCACTGAAAATATTTCAGATCTTAAAATCTGAGTGGTTACTGAATTTTTCCATCTATGTGAGCTGTTGTCGTGTATCTAGCACAGCTGTTTTGGGTGGTGTATCTTTTAATATTGGCTGTACTACGGCACCAAACCAATTTTCAGAAAGAATGAAAGTTAGTCTTGTTTATCAGCTAATTGATTTTGTTGCATAAGACAACTACAATTGACCTGTCTTTGCCTACAGAATTAGTTTACTAAATGGGTTTTAGAAGCCTATTAATTAGCGGCAAAATTTTTAGTATCAAGAGAGAATATTGTATTTCACCAGCCATGGTGGGAGTAAAAAAAAAATTAAGTCAGGTCAACAGGCATAGTGGGTAGGCTCTAAGAATGAAAATGAAGGAATCTGATTTGACTGTTCCGACCTGCGCTGAGAACCTGTATCAGTAACATTTGTCAGTTTCTGTGATCTTGAGCGCATCTTGTGTTAATCCTGCCAAACCATTACACACGTGCTGGCAATGGCAAGAATCCATTTGGGGATCCTTTTTGAGGTTCTGAGGCCATAGCCGTAATAAATCCATTTTTTTTTTCCATCCTGTTTCTGTCTTCTGGTATCCCTGATCCTCCTTGACTTTTGGACTGGCTTCTTCTCTGTAGCCTTTGATCAATGATAGAACGGTCTGGCGCATGGTAGGCACTGTGTAAAGACGCTTGAATGAATGGGTATCATTGTAGTTACTTCTCACACCGTTGCTGCTGTTGTTGCTACTCTTGTTTGTAAAGCCAGATAGGGTATGATTTTTCGTTTTATTTTTTTCAGCTCAAACTTCCACTGCTGCACTCACGAGAGCTGAAACTTTAGTTCTAGACACATGTCTGGTTTCTTGATGATGCTAAAATAAATTCCCCAGACATTTGGAAAGTATGTTGATATGGCAGCCCAAAGTGATACTAACTCTGATGGGGGCATAGACCGAATGCTTATGTATTTAGAAGTGTAACAATCATCGTATGAATAAAAACAATTGACTAAAGCTAGAATGGAAATTTAAATTATGCATTTTGTTATGTTTATGTATATGGCACACTCAAGCCTATTCCACTATTTAACTATTAAAACAGAGAACTTTGTTCAAATAGGCAGTTTCACAAGTAGCTAAATTTAATACTGAGCCATTAACTTATATTCTAGCCAGAATAAATGAGATTCTGATTAAAGAAACAGGCCTATATCAGAATCACCTAGAATATGCACATAATAAATAATATGGACTTGCATATACTATCATTGGTAAGAGCTAGGTACCTGCATAAGCAAGAAGCAAAATTAAGTATAAACTGAAATATTTTTAAAAGTCAATAAACCAGGGTGCCTGGCTGGCTCAGTTCGTTGAGTGTTCAATGATTGCTTTCGGCTCAGGTCATGATCTCAGGTTGCGAGATCGAGCGCCACATCAGGCTCTGTGCTGGGTGTAGAGTCTGCTTAAGATTCCCTCTCTCCCTCTCCCTCTGCTTGTCTCCCCACCTGTGCTTGCTCTCGCTCTCTCTCGGGAAAAAAAAAGGTCAATAATTCTTCAGGTTATATGGTATCAGGCTAGTTTTTAAATGTTCTTAATAATCAAATGTAATAAATACTTTCTTCCTGATTTGTCTGGCCTTAATAATTGAGATTCAGATAAACTAAAAGTTGTGATTAGCCCAAAAAGTTATGATACGACTCTTAACCAAGAGGTATGGTGAAGCTCTTTTGCAGAATAGTTAAGAATCTGAATATCAGACAGACCTTGGTTGGATTCCAGATTCTGCCACTCACTGACTATGTAACCATGATCAAATTACTTCATAGTGATCTTGTAAGAATTAAATGAGCTATTACCTCATTTAAAAGTGATTAGCCTAAGGCGGCCTGGGTGGCTTAGTTGGTTAAGCCTCTGCCTTCAGCTCAGGTCAGAATTCCAGGGTCCTAGGATTGAGTCCCATGTAACGCTTCTGCTAGGCAGGGAGTCTGCTTCTTCCTATCCCTCAGCCCTTTCCCCCATACCCCCGTGCTCTCTCTCTTGCTCTCTTTCTCAAATAAACAAATAAAAAGTCTTAAAAAAAAAAAAAGTGTTTAGCCTAGTGGTGGGCATAGAGAAAGCATTGAGTAAATATTGTGCCATGTCAAGAACCTTTAAAAAAGCCTTTGGGTCTTTCCTTAAAAATGTAAATTTTTCCTTTTTATTGAAAAGAAGCGTGGGAAGGATGAAGCAGTCTCCGTGTATAAGTTAATAGATAAATATATCTATTTATAGACACACAGATACAAAAAACATGCCTCACACATACATGTATTTATGAATATACACACAAACAGATATATACCTATTTTGTCTTGGCTGTACAATTTTATTGAGGGGAATAATCTTCCTTAAATGTAATATACTGGTAATATAATGCTGTGTGTACATACATGCCTTTTTTATGCATATATAGAATTCATAATCTAGAATATTTTTTGTTAAAAGCTCATGCAATATTAACCTCAATAAGAAATGGGTACAAACTTTGTGGAAGAATTTACTGGAAAATGTTATCATTTTACAGCTGTTTTATTACGCTGTCTTAAAAGATGTTTTCTGTCTGTTAGGTAAATTGGTGGATCAAACTGGACAGTATAAATACATGTATATAGCCTGTGGCGCTATTGTCTTCCTCTCAAGTGTGTGGCTGCTCATCGGCAACGCCATAAACTACAGATTGCTTGCAAAGGAAAAGAAGGAAGAAGAAAGGAACAAGAAACTGCATACGCCCGAGTCCAGAGAGTCTGAACCCTTGAACAAATCTAAACACCATGATGTTGATGTCAAAAGTACAAGAACAGAGGATGATTCCTCCGAAAGAGAAACTAATATTTAACAAGAATCACATCTCTGATTTCAGTGTTTATGACTTTCTTTGGAGTATTTTTTTTTTCAAAAATTGGGAAAGTTTTTACTTGAAATGAGGAGTCATAATGAAGGATGGAGATGAGATTTTCCTCAATGGCGGGTTTTTATAGGTTTGTTTTTTAACACTTGTTTGGATAGTTCAATTTTGAGATTATGCCTAGAAGGAATCCATGCAATGGGTTTATTTCCATACATGACTCTGGTTGTCATGGTTAAAATAATTTTAAAGTCTTCCAGTGACTTCCAGTCTTGGTTATAGAGATCTGAATCCCAAACCCCTGGTTTAAGTACTTAGAAGGCATGTGTTTATTCCAATAAGAATACCCTGTCCAAATTTCATTTTTTAGTGTTAAATGGAATTGAAGGAAAATGGATTTTCTTCTAGTGTGCACATGCACGCACATGCACACACACACACATACACTGACATATATGTACACACGTGCAGAGTATCCAATGAACAAGACAAGTAGGTTCAAAAAGAATATTATCACCTTTTTTAACTTTAAAAATAAATCCACTGAGAATGAAGAAATCTGTTATATCTGCACACTACTTTACAATGTGAATTTTAAAGATAAGAACATCAGTGAAAATGAGAACAATCTTAATTTGAAAATGTAACTAACTGCATAAAAGAAATTTGCATGTATAAAATAAATTTGAAAAATAAGTCCATTTTAAGCCATTATTTCTGAGCACTGTTAGATTTGATTAATCCATGCACGTGATTTCTTTGAGGATGGTCATTAGTACCTGGTGCTAGAGATAGAACTCTCAAATAATTTTCAGAATTCTTACTTCATATGTAAATCAAATTAAAAGCCTAAGTGACTGCTCGCAATGAGCTACGTTCATTGATTTTAAAAGGATTTAGTTACAAATCCAGAAAGTAATAACCAGAGAAATTTTTTTTTAATCAGAACTCAGTCTACACTCACTGTCAGACTTAGACTTCAAAACAGAATATACCAGAATCCTGGTTGACAGGCTGACAAATAGGCCAAATTCTAATTTTCCCCAACACATAACCGTGATCAGAGGATTACTGTTATGAGTGATCTGAGTAAAGCTGACTGAGAGTGAGAGGTGCTTATACTGAGGCCTCCCAGTCCTGTCATTTCTCACCCCTCTCTAAAATGCAAAAGCAAAGCACCCAGAAACTCAAAGAAGCCTTTCACTCAGCCACTGAAATTCCTAGGCTATAAGGAATGGCCTCACTTCGAAATCCCACCCCCTCCTGATGAGACTTCCTGCTGCCTGGGAACATAACTGGGAGACTGTAAGAAAAGCTTTCTAGAACTGGAGGCTGCTCATGACTCTGTATACACACTTGTGAAGTTTATCACAGGATAGCAAGAGGCCTGCAACATTGTCATTGCCGGCTGGTTTAATTTAGCAGTTTCTCATTTTCGTAATGATGTTAAAACATCTGAGAATCTGAATCACCCTTGAATGTTCAGGCGTATGATAGTTACTGTGCACTCAGAACTATAAATACCATTTAGAGTAATACAGTACTTTTAAACAAGAAAGAATTTGTGCCTTAGGGCTAAAGTCGTTAAGTATTTACATCAGTAAATCTGAAGTTTAAATTAAGAGTGTGATTAATGAAAAACATTTAGTGCTTGATTGTTGAAGTGGTGTTACTCTTAAGATGTCAAAAGGAATTTGCTGTTCATTTTTTTTTTTAAATTGCAGTGGAGGCAGATGGTATCTTATTTCCTATAAGATTACACCTGGACACCAAGCTTTTGTGGTAGTTAACATTAAGGATTTGATTTGTAAAATTTATGCACTGGCTAAGCATGTGGCTCATATTTAGGAAGCCATATAAAGTCCCATATTTCATTTAGCATTCATTTTGTTTGCAGATGAAGAGGAATTTGTATTTTTTTAAATATTAAATAAAGCAACTTGTGCCAATACCATAGGTAAATAAATCAAGCAAAATGGGGCAGTGTATGGCCATTTTTAACTTAGTTTTGCCCAATCTTGAATCTTGAATGAGCTACCTTCATATTATTAAGTGCTTTTGTATAGAACTCTGACTCGTCATAAGAAATGCAACATTGTAAATTGTGTAGTAGCTCCCCAATCTTAAACAGTTCCCAAGAAATGCCTTCAGTTCTCTGAGGATATGCATTTAGATTAATATACATATCAGATCCCAGGGGGAAATAAACATCAAAGTAATGGTAGTGGGGTTTTGGGCCCAAGGCTTTAGTCCTTTTGTCCCCTGCTGGTGGGTGCATTCCAGTGCCTTCTTCCATGGAAGAAGGTTCATTTATGTATTGATGAGGTTTGTGTCAGGTGAAAACTGATACTTATTTGTTCTGTTGGTCTTTGGTCATCTTCATTAACTTTTCATTTCTAACACTGTATATTAAATTGTTGAAAGGGAAGTAAAATTGCACATTCAAAGCACATAATAATTCAAAGCCATGCCCAGCGACAGCTCTATACAAAGTTATAAATATGCACACATGTTCATTCCCACAGTAAATGTTGAAAATTAATTTAGAACACACTTGAAACAGCGACGTAGACTCACATACAGGATTGGGAATTATTTCAGAGTAAAATAATTATCTAGTCGTTCACTCTTTCCACTCCCTTAGACTTGTGAGTTTATTTGTTGCTTTAAGAGGATCTTTCCGAGACCAAGAAGAGAATATCAACCCAGAACATTCACATAGTCTAGAGGAAGCAATATAGTTGGCCTCTGAGTCTGCAGTGATCAGTGTAGACCCTATTTCTTTCCCTAGGAGTGACAGGTTTTAGATGTTCAAGATGTCATGAAACGAAATCAGAGTACACCATTAACATTCGTTTTAGTCCCATTACCCCACTGAGGAGTTGTGAGGTTATCAACCAGGGTACTAAAATAATTCATAATCACTGGCTACTTTACATATTTTTCTACTTGTGTTAACTAGCAGCCCATATTTTTCACAATTGAACCTTAAATATGCCTTCACTAAGATTTTGGGTATAGACTTGTCCTGACCTATCCCTACCCTCTTTCCTGATCCTTTTTTGGGGGGGTCCAGTCAACACATGTTTAAGAGGCACTGGGTTAGGTTCTAGTGTACTTCAAGTTGGAAGACATGGTGTTTTCTCGATGTAGATTTACATGAGTTTCACTTCTTTGATATCAACATCCACCTGTCTTATCTCATGCCCCCCTCTAGACACTAGAAAATAAGTAAAATAAGTTCGATATATTTGAATGTGCTCTTTAAAAATCTAGATTTTTTTTTTTTTACTCCTGCTCTGGCTGCACATGACAATTGAGGATATAGAAAAAAGATGTTTGATGTAAATGTAAGTTTTTATATTGATATTATAAAATGCAGAGAAATCCTTAATCAGTTAATTGAAAATTATTTTCCATCTAAAGTACCTTTCTTTAAAAAAGTTCTCTCGTATGTATCATGTTGCACACTTTTAATAAAACAAAATCGTTAGGTTCCATTTAATAGGGAGAAAGGGGATAAAGTGAGAAGGGAACTAATATTTACATTGTACATTTTACCTACATAATACCTTTTAATATTCAAACCAAATTAAAAGTAGAGCTATTGACCTGATATAACAGATGAGAGAAACAAAACAAAAATCAGACACACAAAGTTCAGCTAATTACCCAAAGTGAAAAGCAATATGTGACAGATCCAGAACTAAAACTCGGATTTATCTAAAAGCAGAAAGAGCCCCTAGGGTGTTCACTAGCATGCTGCCTTCAATAGAATCTTATAGAAGCAAAGGTAGATAAAATATAGTTACAAAAAATTTAAACCTTATATAGCCAACCAATTAGGTTTAACTGCAATTTGTATCTTGATTTATTTAGTGTTCATTAGAGACTGTTTGTTATAACCTGAGTATATAATTTCAAGTTGCCTGCTTTTCTAGCCAATGCAAATTATACCAAATAATGGTAATGATTGTATAATAGCCATAATTGTTTTAATACGACTTTTTGCACGAAAATAATGACATATTTATATGACTCAGGGATAATATATCTTCCCTGAGGTTGGATTTAGAAGAAAAATGTTATTTTCTTTATGAACAAGTAATTCCCATATTGGTTACTACTTATTATGACTCAAAAAGTACTTCGTACAAAACATTATATTCAGAGTTACAGAGATTCCCATTTAGAGGATCATCCAACCTACCAAAGAAACTTAAAAAGATTATAAGATATGACTGATTTGGTTCATCTACAGAGTATGTATTTATTTTCATCATTTAATGTAACTGCCCCTACATCCTAACTGATTTTTCAAGTTTCCTGGAACATCTGCGACTGCCATTGTCGCCTCTGTCCATTTGTCCTCTAGTCAGAACAAATGTCCTTGCTTTTGTCCTTTCCCTCTAAGACTTTTGACATCCATAGAATAGTGTTCTCCTTCACACTATTTTAGATTCTGTACTTCTAGTGCATCTTTCACAAAATCACATGTGCTGCGTCTGGTCTTAGTTGTGATGTGTAGGAATGGCTGTCTTCCTGGAATCAACAGGATGTACTTTTGACCATGACCTCTCGTCTTCACAAGTGAGGGAACTCCTGTGACTGGAGGCTTGAGATATCCTGGATAAGGAAGGTGCTTATAATCTAGAAGATATACTGTTAATAGTCTTCCTTGTGCATGATAAATATGTAAATGAATATGATTTTTTAGGAATCTAGAAAAAAAATCAGTCTTCCTTTCCTTGACACTACCTGTCCTGGATGCTCTGATCTTCTTAAAAGGCCTCATGGCTTTGACAAATAAAGCTTACCATGACAGCACGGGCCATTACATACCTTATACACTCTTTCAATAAAGTGAGATCCCCAATACCTCTTACCAAGTTGATTCCTTACCACCACACTTCACAGCACCAAGCAGCGTCAAAATTATTCAGATATAAATTGAAATTAGAATCTTTATTCAACTCACTTTGTTTTTTAGGTTTTGATTTTTACACATCCATGTGCATGGTCTCCCTGCACTTAAAAGCTGAGAGGCTCAATTATCAGTAATTACAGTGCTTGTATAATCAAAGTCAGAAATTATCTTTGTTGATAATTAAAACATGAACAATTTGCTGAGCTCACATCGATTTTTGTAGCTCTCATTTTCTTTTCTTTGCTGTCAGTTGTTTGTACACTATTTAATTTTTAACTCCATCAAGGTCCTGCGATCTGGTTTATGTTAGTCTTCTCCCACACTGCCTTTCCTTTGCTTTATTCCACATCTGTGCAGTTCATGAAAGCATTGTTATAGTACTGAGAATCATGCTTTATAGGTCTCTGTGTTAAGAGGAAAAGTAATACTGCAATCAGAATTTTTGGTGTTAATAGAGCATATGGGGATTTTTTAGACTGAATTATTTTTCCCATCCCAATCCTGAGCCACGTTACCTTCTTATCTCCTTTTCTCATAATTATTTTTTTTAAAGTATTTTCTTTCCATTATTTTTCACAATATCTAGGCCTGCTTCTTAAGCATTTTTCATCAATTCTGGGTATTTTTAATACAGAACTCTTGTTTCTTTGGTGGGGGTAATTACGCTCCCCTGTGTGCGTGAACGCCATGTTTTTCAGTCTCCACACGTACTTGTTAATAGTGTGACTAACATTCAGGAATATTTCGATAGGTGATTAATTGACTACCTTTTTGCAAATACTTTTCTTCACATAGCAAAGCAAGCTTTTTTGTTTAAAATTCAAATATGGCAAAAATAAGCTAAGGAAGCTCTGTATGAAACACTGCTACTCAATATTCTATCAAGACGTTAAGTTGATAAAAAGTTCTGTTCGGATGAACAAAAGATCAGAATTCTTATATGAATTTCAGGGTGAATTTTGAAACATATTCCTCCAAGCTTTTTATGCTGGGTTTGTTGTTATTTTACTTTCATATGCATCTAAGAAAGATTTTGAAGTTAGACCTAGTTTATAGGGCTTGTTCATTAGAGTACAAATTTTAGCTATACTATTTAAAGGACTTTATTTTTCTACCACATGCTTTCTATGTGTAACTAAAGTATGAAGATTTATGAATTTAGTGAGAAAGGACGTTAACTAAAGTGTTTATTTTTGGGGCACCTGGGTGTCTCGGTTGAGTGACCGACTCTTGGTTTCAGCTCAGGTCATGATCTCAGGGTTGTGAGATTGAGCCACGAGTTGGACTCCATGTTCAGCGTGGAGTCAGCTTGGGTTTCTCTCTCCCTCTCCTCCTGCCCCTTCCCTTGCTCGTGTTCTCTCTCTCTTTCTCTCTCTCAAATACATAAATAAATCTTTGAAGTTCTAAGCATTAGATGTAATTTTATTTTGATTTGTATTGTATTTTATTTTGATATATTTATGTATCAAAAATATATTTAATTCATTTCATCTTATCAACCCTTTAAATTAGTTTCTTAGATATATACATTTTTATAGAATAAGACCAGAATAGGTTAAGGGCCTTACTTAAACATACATCTATCCTTTTAGTAAGTGCAGGGTAGGAAGTAGAACCCAAGTCTTTTGACTCCTAACCCACCTTTTTCTCGATTGCACAGCATAAGCTATCCTGTTTTATAGACTGAATACATATTCACCCAGAAACACTTATTCTACCCTTTCTTGATAAATCCTTTATTTCCAAAATAAGCATATTTCTCCTGAGTCATATTTTGCTAAATCATGTTTGTAAATTTAATTTGAAGAGTATTTAACGAATCCCACAGTAGACAATTCTGAGTAAACTAGACATAATAATTGGTGTCCAGGGATGAATGATTTTGCACAATATATGTGGCTATAGCAATATCTAAGTCATTAAAAATACTCGCCATTAATGTATTTATAGAATCTGTGTCAATATTCCATTAATTCCTCTTTTCTTTGTGTTCCTATTTTATTTTAGAAGCATCATTCACTTGTTTCCTAAAAATTTAATTCCAGAGCACAGAACACACAATGCAAGTTTGTTAAATTATTAAGTCGTATGTAAGAAATTATCATCATTGTATAACTTTGAATAGGACGCACCAACAATATTTCTTGATCTAAGAATCTGAGGACGAGTTAATAAAATTACTAGGATAAGACCTATCTCGAAAATTCTTTCTTTATTAAATGGACATTTATGTAGTAGTTTTTATGTACTACATTTATGTAGTACATATGTATATTATGTCATTAACACAAAACCTGACAACAGGTGTCTGGCAATTGTAGAACTATAGTTTCTCTTATCTTCGTGATACCATCTTCTTCTGTCCCCATTTTATCTAGATAGATTGGGGGGGATTCCTTTTTGATTCTATTTCAGAAAAAAAGTCACTTCTAAATAAAAAATCCCTAGTGAAGGAGAGATGGTTGCTATTAGGAATTTGCTCTGTACAAGCGTAAAAACAATCTATTCGATATTTGTTTGCTTAATTCATCAAGGATATTTACCCTAAGAACATACTTTAATAAAAGTTTTGATAAACTGATGTGTCACAGTAAAATCTTTCATGAACAGGGCCCGTGATGCCCTTGTAGTTAGTGACATGTTTGGTTAGATTTAGGGAAACCGATATCCAAATATACTCAGTTTGTCCTGTCTGTGTGACAGGACAAGCCTCAGTAGCTGCAGTGAGTGCATCAATAAATAGAAGCCCCTTTCTTTGTAATATGATGAAAATGAGATGACAAATTACTTAAATATGAGTCGGGTATAGAAATTCCTGTGTTGAAGATGGGACAGTAAATTATTTCCGTGTATTTGCTAATATTTACATTCAATTTGAAGCTTCTTACTAAAAAGCACTTCCCTCCAAATATTTTAAACTACTATATTGATTAATATTTCCTAGAATGAATACTTCCCTATTCCTGAGGAATTCCTGAAAACATTTACTACTTATATTCTTCAACAAATATTTATTTCTTTTCCCATTGGTATGTATGGGCAAATATTAAAAGTAAGATTATTGGTATAAAAGTTATGCATAATGACATGTTGCTAAGAAGACAGATATAAGACATTGGTTGGCAATCGCCAACGTAGCTAACTTTTGCAACAATTCTTTAGGGGTTAATCTGTAGAATTGTTATTTTTTTAAAATATAAATTGAATTTTGGGCTGTATTTTTATGATTTTGAGGTGAAAAGAATGTAGTTCATTTGTTTGTTCTCAAGGCACTTTAAAGAGCACTGAACAAATGATCTTACTGTCACATGGTCTATCAACTACAATTACAATGATAGGAAAATGAAAAGAAATGGTAGATTTGCTTGACAGTTCAGGTGATCTAGTCAGTTATCTTTACATGACCTAAATCATGGCTATACATATTTCATTTTTGAGCAAATCACTATGGTATGAAATAATTTAAATGGCAGTTGAAGTTTTAAAATGTAAGGTAGAATGCACTTCTTTTTGCCTTCTTACTACTGAATGTACTTAAAATGATTATGATTTGATCTTGGAATATATATTTCTATGATTTTTGCATATACAGTGGTTCTGAACTTGGCAGATAAAACTTGGGGAAAAATTAACAAAATAAAAGAACTAGCAGTTTCATACAAATACGTATTTCATTTTTAACTAAACAATGTAGATTTATTTAAGTCAGGAATACGTTATGTTCATTATTTTTAAAGTATATTCAGTTCAATATTTTCCTACGTCATTTTTTTCCTAGTTCATTTTTAACCAAATTTGTTGACTACTGAATCATTTACTGCTCAACTGTCATTTCTACTGTCTCTGTTAATTGTAGTTTCTGTTTCTCTGCACAACTAATTTGTAACCAAATGTTGGATTCCTTTGTGGGAGTACATATTTTGCCTGTAATTTGGAATATACTTTCAAATTTGTCTCCATCTTACTAGAATGTGAGCTCCTTGTGGACAAGGATGTTACCTTAGTTATAATAACAGCTTTAGTGCCTAGAAAAGTGCCATGCACAGAAAAGTTCCTTTATTGAAATAAATGGATGGGTCTAGATTTTTAAATTAATACCATAGTATCTTATGATGCAAGCTGAATGGGTATTAGAGGAATTCTCTGACTAATTTTCAAAGATACAGGAAACAAATACCTGTAGCATTTTTGTTATCTAACAATTGAAACTATTTTGAGGATTTCATTTTTATTCCATCGGTAAGCATTCTATGCACGTTCTGAAATATGCAACACTTAAACTTCATGGTACATATTAACTTGTTTTATTTACAAAATCAGAAATGTGCTTTTAGGCTTTCTAGGAATAAATGTTGACAATCATTTTATTGACCAAAGGTGCTACTTATTTTCTAATATTTATATTCATCATAAGTTCTCTTGTCTACTAAGCTTCACTTCTTTTTTGGGTGGGGGAAGGAGGAGGAGCACACAAAACTAAAGTATCTTTTCATCTGAAATATGCAATTTAGCATTGTATATGTTCCTTTGTGCCCTGTTCTTATTGTATTTTAGTTACTATTTCTTACTGCTCACTAACTTTTACTGCAGGCCTATGCTGTTTCTTGGAAAGTATATGCATATATATTTATATAATATGCAAGAAAAAACGTGTATTGCGCATTAAATTAAAATTAAAATGACAAATAAATGTTCATGTTAAATTTTGAAACAAAATCTGTAGCTTTTTCTTAAAGACCATTAAATGTTCTGTGCTACACTATGCTAATCAAAACAATTTCCAACATCAAATATTAGGGCACTGGAAGTCGAACACAGTCAAAACACAAATCATTCTTAAGGGCTGAAATAAATGTCTTCTGACTGCAACCAGCTGGAGTTGGGTATTTCCCTTCCCTCAAGTCAATTAGGCTCTAATAAGCCCCAGCAGGTGAGGCTCTTGTTAAATCATTTCTTCTGAGGACAGACCTTGTTAAGTAGAAATAGAATGCTCTGGAGTATTACAAAATGGTTCCTTTTCCCTTCTCCGTGACAGAAGTATGTGGGTGTTTTTCTCACATATTCACTGTGAGCACATAGTAAAGCTCCCAGAGGAAAAAACAAAAAGTATCGTGCCCTCCTCTGACTGGAGTTTTTAATTCTCAGACTTTTCTACACTGGGACTTGAGCAATTCTGTCAGTTGCTGTTAGGTTTTCTTATCCTAGCACTGGTTCCTGTGGAGTATGCTGCTTGGAGTTTCCTGCTTGGTAAGTAGCGATTATTCGTATCTTCTTACCTATTCTCCATTTGGTTGGGGGGGGGGTGCCTGCCTGCTCTGGTACCTCACCTCTCTTAGGAGTCTAAGAAAAAATGTTGTTAGGACAGACTGGACACTTCTAAGCTTTACGTAACACAGGAAATCAGAAAGGTTTTGTTTTTAAAATTGCCTCTAAAATGGATCTCACCTTTCACTCATTTTTAATTCAAGGACGTAATTCAACATTTTAACTTTTTTTTAAAAGATTTTATTTATTTATTTGACAGAAAGAGACCCAGCGAGAGAGGAAACACAAGCAGGGGGAGTGGGAGGAGAAGCAGGCTTCCTGCTGAGCAGGGAGCCGGATGAGGGGCTCCATCCCAGGACCCTGGGATCATGACCTAAGCCGAAGGCAGACTCTTAATGCCTGAGCCTCCCAGGCACCCTCAACATTTTAAATTCTGTCATGAATTCTTACCCCATGTTATTTCAAATTAGTGATTAAAACTACATTTTCAGAATAATTAGGGAAATGATTCTGAGAGTTACCAACCTAAAAAGCG
This sequence comes from Meles meles, assembly GCF_922984935.1. Taxonomy (NCBI): domain Eukaryota; kingdom Metazoa; phylum Chordata; class Mammalia; order Carnivora; family Mustelidae; genus Meles; species Meles meles. The sequence continues at coordinate 99,298,182 of NC_060072.1, forward strand.
TTGCTTTTATGCAAGACCTATATGCCTATATTTAAAGGACAGTCGGTGGAGCATTGTTATTAAAATTTGTGCCCATCTCACCTACTAACAAACTATCTTGATTCAATCCTGTCTAGAATGAAACTGATTGCACACAATCACAGTATTGGATGGAAAATGAAATGTAAACACTTGCAATTCTATCTCACTGGTAATAAACAATATATATTAGCTATTATTTTTATCGATTATGAGCGCTTCCCCCTTTTTTTTAAGATCCTCCCTTTTGAATATAATTTTACCTCATGAAGCCATTTGCTCATTTCAATAAATTAAAATGTATATGAAATTCCCTACTAACCATTATTTATTTTTTAACATTATTTATTAGAGAGAGAGCGAGAGAGAGAGAGCATGAGCTGGAGAGGGAGGGAGAACCTCGAGCGGACTACGTACTGAGCTTGGAGAGGATATAGGGCTCAGTCTTACAACCGTGAGATCATGACTTGAGCTGAGACCAAGAGTTGGACTCTTAACTGACTGTGCCATCCAGGCACCCCCTCCCATTATTTCTTTACTATAACTCATTGCTGTTAGAGTATTTCAGAAGGAATGTATTATTGCAGATAAGCAAGATGTGTCACATGTGCTCGTTGAGTTGTATCTGGTGTCCAGAGGTTTTCTGTACACTGATTTGGCCAACTTCACAAAGTGGTGTTGATAGGGGTTATAAATGAAGAAATGAATAAAGGTATAAAAAGCACACAAAAAGCTACATACATTGTAAACCGTGCCACTTTATTCATTGACAAATATATATTTGTCAAATATATGTATATTTGAATACATACAATTATAGAAACATTCTAAATGCTGAGTTTACAGTAAGCAAAATAGACATTCAGACCTCATGGAACTTATGTTCTACTGGAGAAACCAATAAAAAATGAAACCACTTACTATGTTAGATACTAGGTGCTAGGGAAAATAAGAAAGCGGGGAAGGAGATAAGGGGTTGCAATTTTGGACAGGGTGGGAAGTGTGGATGACATTTGTGTAAAAACATGAAGGAGGTGAGTAAAAGAGATTACTGATGGAAGAACATCCCAAGCAAAGCAAATTGTAATGTCTGACAATTTCAAGAAATGGTAGGATGTTTAGCCTAGCTAGAAGAGCGCACATGAAGGAGGGAAGCTGTAGATGAGATTGGGGGAGGGATTAGGGATCATTTTTAGAGACTGGTCAAAGGACTTTGACTTGTACACTGAAGGAGAATAGCATTTTTTTTTTTTTTTACTTTCATGCAGATGTATACAAAAAGGAAAACTAATGCAATTGTAGAAGAAACCTACAATCAACAATGTTCTACCATTTCCCCCTATTTACCACCCTCCATCTGTGCTCTCCGTTCTAACTCACACAGGTCTTTAACAGTCGATTTTTAGCATCTAATCCTCCAGTCCATTTTCCCCCATGACACTTTATTCACATTCTAGCTATATTATTATCAAATAACTACCACTCTCCCAAATAGTCAATGAAACCTGTTTTGTGGAGAAAAGATCAAATTCCTGAGCATGATATTAAAATTCTCATTAGCTGTTGCTACTTCCAGACTTATTTCTCAGTAAATCCTTCAGTAATTTTTAAAATATAGTCACATGGGTTGCTCATTTTTATATCTGCCATTTCTTTTTCTCATGCTACTCCCTAAGCCTATAATATTTTTTCTCATTCCTTAACCTGACGAATTCCTACTTATAAAGGTTCAGCAAACGTTTTTCAGCTATGGACTTTTGCTAGAAGACTAATGAGACTTTAGTTAAGATCAGCAGCTTAAATATATACATGTAATACCACCCATTCCATATTCTGAATAAAATTATCAACAGGCTAAGAAAAATAATCTACACTTGCATTTGAAATAGGGAAAAATTATGTAAGTGTACCAGAAGCTAAAAATTTTTTTTCTAGTTACAGTGTAGAATGGCCATGTACAAAATGCCATAAGCACATTCCTTTTTGGTGGGGGAAATGAGAGAGAGAAGGAGAGAGGCAAACCAAGAAACAGACTCTTAACTATAGAGAACAAACTGATGGTTATCAGAGAGAAGGTGGGGGGATGGGTGAAATAGGTGATGGGGATTAGGGAGGGCACTTGTGATGAGCACTGGGTAATATATGGAAGTGTAGAATCACTATAATGTACACCTGAAGCTAGTATTACACTCTATGTTAAGTAACTGGAATCTAAATAAAAACTTTATTTAAAAAGGCAACCAAATAGGAACTTCTACAATCTCTGGCCTTCACTGCACTCTCCTGTGTGTACACCCACATTTTCTTTTCTTTTTTTCTTTTTCTTTTTTTATGATTTTATTTATTTGACAGACAGAGATCACAAGTAGGCAGAGAGGCAGGCAGAGAGAGTGGGGGAAGCAGGCTCGGGACTTGATCCCAGGACTCTGGGATCATGACCTGAGCGAAGGCAGAGGCTTTAACCCATTGAGCCACCCAGGTGCCCCAAAACCCACATTTTCTGATGGCTACGATGTAGGGTTCCAGACACCTTCCCTGTTGACCACTAGGGATTTCAGAAATTGCTGCATCACTAAGGCCATATTCTATTATCTTTGAGCCAAATTTTGTAGCTTCTCTGGATTGGATAATACCACAGAGACAGAAAATAAACAGTGGTGGGGATGTGGATTTCTTTTCCTTTGTTAAATTAGAAATTAAGGGGTGCCTGGGTGGCTCAGTGGGTTAAAGCCTCTGCCTTTGGCTCAGGTCATGATCTCAGGGTCCTGGGATCGAGCCCCATATCGGGCTCGCTGCTCAGCAGGGAGACTGCTTCTCCCCCACACACACCACCTGCCTCTCTGCCTACCTGTGTTCTCTCTCTCTGTCAAATAAATAAATTAAAAAAAAAAGAAATTAAATTATTCTTCTGTGCTTTGTCCCCAGGTAGAGTATAATAAGGCTTTGATAGGCCACTATTTCAACAAGCCAAAGGCTGGGCTCCTAGTTCTTTCCTCCAATGGCTTCTGTTTATTTCCAGTACAGTGACCTGAAGAAGACAAATAAGATTTGAGTCCTTTAAAAAGCAAAACACTCCTAACATTTGCTCCCGATCAAATGTCCCCTACTCCTCTTATGAACTCCTTTTTTACTCATCATTTAACTAAGATATAAAACTCAAAGTTTTCTATAAACTTTCATCTGGTTAATAATCTCTCTGGTTTTAGCCCTTTGTTAAGTCACTATTTCCAGAGTCTGATTCCCCCCCCCCAACTTATTGAAGTATACTTAAAAAAAATTATATATATTTAAGATGTGCAATAAGATGTTTTGATATATGTTGCAAAATGACCACAGTCAGCTAATTAACATATGCCCCCCCTCCCATAGTTTCGATTTTATGTGGGTGAGGTGGCAGCAAAATGGACTCTTAGCAAATCCCAAGTATACAAAGAGATTATTACGTGTAATTATTATACTGCATGTTAGATCTTCAAAACTTATTTATCCCTCATAACCAAAGCTTGGTACCCTTTTACCAGCATCTCCCCATTTACCCTAACTCCGAGCCCCTGGCAACCACGATTTTACTCTCTGCTTTTATGAGTTCAACTTTTTTTTTTTTTTAAATTCCACATGTAAGAGATTGCATAGTATTTTCTTTCTGTGTTTGGCTTATTTCACTTAGCATAATGTCCTCCAGTTTCATCCATGTTGTCCAAATGGCAGGATTTCTTTCTTTCTTGTGGCTGAATAATATTCCATTATATATATACCACATTTATTCATTCATCTGTCAATAGACAGACCGTTTCCATGTGCTGTCTTTTGTGAATAGTGCTTCAATGGACATGGGAATACAGATATCTCTTTAAGGTACTGATTTCATTTCCTTCGGTATGTACACAGAAATGGAATTGCTGGATCATATGGGAGTTCTATTTATAATTTTGCGGAGAATCTGTATACTGCTTTCCATAGTGGCTGTACCGGTTTGTATTCCTGCCAACAGAACACAAAGTTGCCCTTTCTTTACATACTCACCAACACTTGTAATTTTTTGTCTTTTTGATAATAGCCATTCTAACAGGTATGAGTTGATACCTCATTATGATTTTTATGTACATTTCCCCAATGATTAGTAATGATTAGTAATGTTGAACATATTTTTCTATATTTTAGCCATTTGTATGTTTTGTTTTGAGAGCTATTCAGGTCCTTAAGCCATTTTCCAAATTGGGTTAATTTTAGCTATTAAGTCTAGGAGTTCCTTATGTATTTTGAATATTAACTTCTTATTGGGAATATGGCTTTTAAATATTCCACTCTATAGATTGTCTTTTCACTCTTTTGATTATTTCCTCTGCTGTTCAGAAGCTTTCTTTAGTTTAATGCAATCCCACTTGTCTATTTTTGCTTTTGTTGCCTGTGCTTTTGGTGTCCTATCCTGCCCACCTCCCAAAAAAGAAAACCCCAAAACATTGCTTAGACCAATGTCAAAATATATTTTTTTTTATTTCTTTTCAGCATAACAGTATTCATTGTTTTTGCACCATGCACCGTGCCCCATGCAAGGCATGCCCTCCCTAATACCCACCACCTGGTGACCAATGTCAAAATATTTTCCTGATATTTTCTTCTACGGATTTTATGGTTTCACATCTTACATTTTAATCTTTAATATATTTTGCGTACACTTTTGTATATAGTGTGAGATAAGAGACCAACTTCATTCCTCTGGATGTTGATATGTAGTGTTTCTACCACCATTTATTGAAAAGACTATTCTTTCCCTATTGTATGTTCTTTGTACTCAACAGAGATCACTTAACTGTAGATACATAGATTTCTTTCTAGGCTCTCTATTCTAGTTTAAAACATAGAGCATTTCCTCTTACCAGCTCCCTCAGAAACTCTGGGATTCTCTGTCCTTGGATGATTTTGGGTCATATTGGCCCTCTTATAAACAATCGCTGTATCTGAGGCAATTCAGGCTAAGTCTCAAATGTAGTCCTGGCTAGAGCCCATTCTGAACTTTGTTGCCTGAGTGTGGGTAGAAAATATGCCCCCAAAGTCAACTTGAAATGCTGCGCCAGAGAGCAGAGGACTCTGGGTAGACTAAAACAAAAATGGCTATATTTAAAAAAAAAAAAAAAAAAAAGGAAGAAAAAGAAAAACTGATGACTTCAAGTTGCTTGTTCTATTGATTATGTTTTTTTATTTTTAATTTGCTTTAATTGTGATAACTGATGCCTCATGAGGTTCAAATTAAAAAACCTCATCATCATTATCATTATTGTATCAACCCCCTTGACTTCTATATGAAAGGCACTCGCTAAAATGAAGTTTGCTTATTACCCAAAGTGGAAACTCATTTAACCATTTCTTATTTTAAGGACTAATTGACTATAAAGCATAACTATATTCACTACCACAATGTTAAACTTTCATATTTCACTCTTTAAGCTTAGTTATCAATAAGAAAATATATTTAGAGTCATTTTCTACATTTTCTTCTTCATAAAATTTTCTTTGTATATATTGTTTTTACAACTTTTATTTTAAAATTAAGTTAAAAAAAAACAAGAAATAAAATTAAGAAGTCAATTTAAAGCTTGGGTAGGAAGTCAATTTAAAGCTTGGGTCTGTTGATTTTATATACTACCAAGACTCCATGTTCTAGCAAATGAAAATTACTTTGAAAACATGATGATAAAATGTAAATCACTTGAATATAATTTTCAGAAAAATATACTACCAAAATTTTATATTTACATTAGGAAATTGGTGGAATCATATGCATTTGTCTAAAGCTAATTATTCTCACAGAATTTTTCATATAACATGTTAGATATAGGATACTTTTAACAAAAGTAGTGTGAAGAGGTTTGTGTAGAGATATCACAGAAATAAGTGTGATAGAAATATGCAGCTATCCTCATGCTAATGTGTGTGAATAATGTGCATATATATATTTATGTATGTATGTGTGTATAATTACATATTGTATATATATATATATGTATATATATATATATATATATAAACAAACTGGAATCTAAATAAAAGTCAAAGTCACAAAAAATAGAAAGTAGTTGGCAAGGGGTTGGGGTGGGAGGAAGGATGTGGGAGAGGCTGGTAAAAGGGCACAAACTCTCTCTTATACGATAAGGTCTGAAGGTCTAATGTAAGACATGGTGAGTATAGAGTTAAGATGGTGGAGTTCTGTTCCCTGGAAGTCAGCTAGACAGTTATCAAATCATTCTGAATACCTGCAAAATTAACCAGAGATCTGAGAAAAGAATTGCTGCAGTTCTACAAATAGAAAAGCAACAACTTTTTACAAGGTAGGAGGTGAGGAGAAGTGAATCTGAGGCAATATATCGGAAGATAAGCTTTGGGGGAGAGAGCCTCTGAAAGCTGGCTCCCAGAAAGTAGTATTGGAGCACAAAATTGGAACTTTTAGAAGTCTACCTGAAAGGTGCTCCAGGGGTGAAGTGGGTAGACTCCCAGGTGGGAAAGTGTGGTCTCAGGATCCCCAGAGCCCCACAAAGAATGGGGGTGCATGTGTGTGGCAGAGTTCCCAAGCATCAGAGCAGGGAAGTTGGCTGCAAACAGTGAGCCCACGTGCCAGTATTCTGCTCAGTGTTGCAATAAACCACAAACTGCAGCATGGTCGGGCCACTGCTCTCTAAGCAGGGGTCCTGCAAGAGGCAGAAGCACAGAGAAACCACCTTCTGTCCCCAGGAGAAATGGCTTGAGTCCATGCAACAGAGTCTGTAAAGTGTGGAGACTCAAAACGGTGTCGTATGCCTGAGATAAAAACCACTGGTTAAAGGATGAGTGAAGACAGAACTGTGACAGAATTCTGGAAGCAAGAGTGACTGATGGCTTTTCTGTGAGGGCTCACGGATGAGTGGGTGGCATAAATGTTCAGCTCCAGGGCTGGAGAAGGGGCACAGCCAATTTCATCCCCAACATCCATGTTGGAAGCCTTCAGGAAGCAAAACAGTGCTACGTAGTGCAATCCAAGCCACTTACACTGATCCTGGCCCCCTGGCAAGGGCAGTGCAATTCCGCTTGGGGCAAAGACACCTGAGAGTCTTGCAGCAGGCCCCTCTTGCAGAACACCAGCAGGAATATCCAGCTAATACCAAGTTTACTGATCATACAGAACTGCAAAACTCCAGCTCTTGGGGAAGACCATATATACCATTCATGTTTTTTTCTTCTTATTCCTTAGTCTTTCAGTTTTATATATATATTTTTCCTTTTCAGCTATTTTCTTATTTTATCAATTCAAGAGCACTGGAACACCTTTCAGGTAGAACACAACAATAAACTAGATCCTGGGTGTATTTTGGCCTGTTTGTTAGAAGGAACTAGGTATCTTTTATATATACATAGAACACACAAATTTGAATACAATAAAAGGAAACCAAAGGGTCGCCTGGGTGGCTCAGTGGGTTAAAGCCTCTGCCTTTGGCTCATGCCTTTGGTCATGATCCCAGGGACCTGGGATTGAGCCCAGCATCAGGCTCTCTGCTCTCTGCCTACTTATGATCACTGTCTGTCAAATAAATAAGTAAAATCTTATAAATAAATGGAAACAAAAAATGAATATATATATATATAACATAAATGTAAAGATGAAAATTGAAAGAGACATCTCTTGAGACACGAGACCAAATGGTCTTCACAGATATATTCAGAACATTTCATCCTAAAGCAGCAGAAAACACATTCTTCTCAAGTTCTCGTGGAACATTCTCCAGAACACATCACACACTGGGTCACAAATCAAGTCTCAACTGGTACCAAAAGATAGGGATCATTCCCTGCATATTTTCAGATCACAATACTTTAAAACTTGAACTCAATCACAAAAGAAAATTTGGAGGGAACACAAATACATGGAGGCTAAAGAGCATCCTACTGAAGAATAAATGGGTCAGCCAGGAAATTAAAGAAGAATTTTAAAAATTCATGGAAACAAATGAAATTGAAAAAATAACTCTTCAGAACCTTTGGGATGCAGCAAAGGAGGTCCTACGAGGGAAATATATAGCAATACAAGACTTTCTCAAGAAACAAGAAAAGTCTCAAATATATAACCTAACCTTATATCTAAGGAGTTGGAGGAAGAGCAGCAAATAAAACCTCAACCAAGCAGAAGAGAAATAATAAAGATAATGGAGAAATCAATGAAATAGACATGAAAAGAACAGGAGAATTAAAAAAATCTAGGATCTGGTTCTTTGAAAGAATTAATAATATTGATAGACCCCCAGACAGACTTACCAAAAAGAAAAGGGAAAGTTAATAAAATCAAGTTAATAAAATCATAAATGAAATAGGAGAGATCATCACCAAAACCAAAGAAATACAATTTTAAGAACATATTATGAACAATTATATGCCAACAAATTAGGCAATCTGGAAGAAATAAGTGCATTCCTAGAGATGTATAAACTATCAAAATGGAAACACTAGAACTAGAAAACCTGAACATACCCATAACCAGCAAAGAAATTGAAGCAATAACCAAAAATCTCCCAACAACCAAGAGTCCAGGACCTGATGTCCGCCCAGTGGAATTCTACCAAACATTTAAAGAAGAACTAATACTTATTCTTCTGAAGCTGTTTCAAAAAATGGTAATGAAAGAAAAAGTTCCAAACTCATTCTATGAGACCAGCATTACTTTGATCAGAAAACCAGACAAAGGCCCCACCAAAAAGAATTACAGACCAATATTCCTGATGAACATGGATACAGAGAAATCTCACCAACATACTAGCCCATAGGATACAACAGTACATTAAAACGATTATTCACCACGACAAAGTGGAATTTATTCCTGGGCTGCAAGGGTAGTTCAACACCTGCAAATCAATCAGTGTGACCTACCACATTAATAAAAAAACAGGATGAGAACCATACGATCCTCTCAAAAGATGCAGAAAAAGCATTTGACAAAATGTAGCATCCTTTCTTGATTAAAACTCTCCACAATGTAGGGATAGAGGGAACATGTCTCAATATCATAAAAGCCATATACAAAAAACCCATAGTGATTATCATTCTCAACAGGAAAATTGAGAGCTTTTCCCCTAAGGTCAGGAGAATGACAGGGATATCCACTCTGACCACTGTTTTTCAACATAGTGCTAAAAGTTCTAACCTCAACAATCAGACAACAAAAAGAAAAGGCATCCAAATCAGCAAAGAAGTCAAACTGTCACTCTTTACAGATGACATGATACTCTATGTGGGAAGCCAAAACACTATCCCAAAATTGCTAGAACTCATACAGGAATTCAGCACAGTGGCAGGATATAAAATCAATGCACAGGGGAGGGCACGTTTTGCATGGAGCACTGGGTGTTGTGCAAAAAGAATGAATACTGTTACGCTGAAAAAATAAAATGGAAAAAAAATAAAAAAAATAAAATCAATGCACAGAAATTAGTTACATTTTTATACACCAACAATGAGACAGAAGAAAGAGAAATGAATGAATTGATCTGACTTACAAACATTGTTAAAATATCTATGATACCCAGAGCAATCTACACATTCTGTGAAGTTCCTATCAAAATACCATCAACATTTTGCACATAGCTGGAACAAATAATCCTAGAATTTGTATGGAACAAGAAAAGACCCTGAATAGCCAAAGGAAAGTTGAAAAAAAAAACCAAAGCTGGTGGCATCACAATTCTGGACTTCAGGCTATATTACAAAGCTGTAATCATCAAGACAGTTTGGTCCTGCCACAAATACAGATACATGATCAATGGAACAGATAGCTCAGAAATGGATCCTCAACTCTATGGTCAACTAATCTTCAACAAAGCAGGAAAGACTATCCAATGGAAAAAAGAGTCTTCAACAAATGGTGTTGAGAGAATTGGACAGACATGTAGAAGAATGAAACTGGACCATTTTTTTTTACAGCATACACAGAAATAGGCTGAAAATGGATGAAAAGCCTAAATGTGAGACAAGAATCCATCAAAATCCTGGAGGAGAACACAGGCATCAACCTCTTTGGCCTTGGCCACAGCAATGTCTGTCTAAACATATCTTCAAATGCAAGGGAAACAAAAGCAAAAATGAATATCGGGACATCGTAAAGATGAAAATCTTCTACACAGCAAAGGAAACAGTGAACAAAACTAAACGACAACCTACAGAATGGGAGAAGATATTTGTAGATGTCTTATCAGATAAAGGGCTAGTATCCAAAAATCTATAAATCACTTATCAAACTCAATACCCCCCAAACAAATAATCCAATCAAAAAATGGGCAGGAGTCTCCAAAGAAGACCTACAAATGAACAACAGGCACATGAAAAAGTGCTCAACATCACTCTACATCAGGAAAATACGAATCAAAACCACAGTGAGATACCACCTCATACCATCAGAATGGCTAAAATTAACAAGTCAGGAACAATGGGTATTGGCAAGGATGTGAACCAAGGGGAACCCTCTTACACTGCTACTGGGAAAGTGAACTGTTACATTTACTCTCGAAAACAGTTCAGAGATTTCTCAAAAAGTTAAAAATAGAACTACCCTAAAACCCAGCAATTGCACTACTAGGTATTTACTTGAAGGACACAAACATAGTGATTTGAAAGGGTACCTGCACTCTCATGTTTATAGTAGCAATGTCCACAACAGCCAAAATATGGAAAAAGCCCAGATGTCCACTGACAGATGAGTGGGTATAGAAGATGTAGTATGTATATACTATGTATATAGATATATATATAGATCTATATATAGATATATATATAGATATATATAGATCTATATATATATCTATATACATAGTATATACTATGTATATCTATAGATATACATAGTATATATACATATATATCTATATATAGATATATATATAGATCTATATATATATCTATATATAGATATATATATAGATATATAGATATATAGATATACATAGTATATACATACTACATCTTCTATACCCACTCATCTGTCAGTGGACATCTGGGCTTTATATATCTATAGATATAGATATAGATATAGATATAGATATAGATATGTATATACATAGTATATACATATATGTATATATGTATACATATACATATATGTATATATGTATACATATACATATATGTATATATGTATACATATACATATATGTATATATGTATACGTATACATATATGTATATATGTATATGTATACATATATGTATATGTGTGTGTGTGTGTATACACACACTTACAATGGAATACTACTCACCCATGAAAAAACAAAATCTTGTCATTTATAGTGATGTGGATGGAGCTAGAGGGTATTATGCGGAGCAAAATAAGCAAATCAGAGAAAGACAACTATATGATATCGCTGATATGTGGAACTTAAAAAAGAAAACAGGATCATTGGGGAAGAGACGAAAAATAAAATTGAGATGAAACCAGAGCAGGAGACAAACCATAAAAGACTCTTAATCATAGGAAACAACCTGAGGGTTGTTGGAGGGGAGGTGGGTAGATGGATGGGGTAACTGGGTGATGGACATTAAGGATGGCATGTGATGTAATGAGCACTGGGTGTTATACACAACTAATGAATCATTAAACTCTACCTCTGAAACTAATGAGACGCATATGTTAATTGAATTTAAATTTTAAAAAAACATGGTGAATATAGTTGATAACACTGTATTGTATAATTAAAATTTGCTGAGAAAGTAGAGATTAAATGTTCGCCCCCACACATAAAATAAATACGTGAGGTGATGGATGTGTTAATTAACTGGATAGAGGCGGCCTTTTCACAATTTATACGTATATGAAATTATCACAATATATATTTTATATATCTTATAACTTTATATGACAATTATACCTCAATAGAGCTGAAATTAATTTTTTTAAGAAAGGAAAGAAAGAAACAGACGAAGGATGATATATGCTTTGTCCCCAGGAGTACTTTCATAGTTACTTTTCAGACAGTGTTTTGCAGAGACAAAGTCCTCTTTGCAGAAAGTAGAGGCATCATCTCTGCAACTAAGGGAACTCCACAAAGACACTACAGGACCAGGACTTTGCTACCTGCTTCAAGCCAAGCAACTTTTCCTGTGGGGTGAAGGTCCTAGTACTATTTCACTGAAAAAGATTCCATTGTTTTAAATAAATGTTTGAAGATCAAAACAAATAATTGTGTGAAAATTTTAGGAATTGTATTAACCATTTCAATTGCTCGTGATTGGAACCCAACTCAATTCAGCTTAAATAAAAAGAGAATTTACTGACAGGACAGAGCATACTGCACATAATTGAAGGAAGGCTTGTAGGGCATCTCTGACATACTAAAATGATACTCTCAGGGTAGTCTCTGCTGTCTTTCATCTCTGTTTTTCTGTGTGCATCTTCATTCTCTGTGTGATGAGGCAACATGCTCAGGTGTTACATTCATACAACTCTATGATCACTGGAAAAAAAAAATCCCCATCCCCTCTACACATGCTTGTGTACACAATATCCCCAACTCCAACACACAGACGTGTTAATTCCATTAAAAATCCAGAAGAGGATTCCAGTTGTCTTTTCTTATATTATTATTTCCACCCTGGAACACTCTATTTGTTCAGTTTATAGATTACAAGTCTCCCAACTTTGATCACATGGTTGCCTTTGGGATCAGTACCAGGTTCTCTTAGCAGAAGGACGGAAGAGGACTCCTTGCAGACAAAAATATCAGGCACCACAGTAATTAAAGAAAAATGTTGGTTAGAATAATTTGAATAACTATCTTAATTTCTATTTATTTTTGCCTCCCTCTGGGTCAAAAGTATAAAAAATTAGAACACAATAAATTTTGGGATTAATGGAAGCAAAGCATGAGGGGAGTGAGCATAGAGACAGTCATGTTGGAAACTTTGAGGGACAATTTAATTTCAAGAAAGTATTTTCAGCATTGTCAGTACCTTTTTTAACATACTTAGTTATTTTTCAATTTCAAATTACATTAAGTGGGAGATTAATATTTTCTGTTTATCAAAAGAGACCATGGATTTATTTAGAAAATCAGTGTAACAGGACTTGTCTGTTAACAAAACATAAACTCTGAAATTGATCCCAATGTAATGCTTGCAAACAAATTAGCTAAAAGTCAGCAAATGAAGGATTAACTTTCCACTCATTTCCATTCTATATCTAGGGAATATTTAGCAAATCCTTTGGATATTGCTCAATGAGCTCTAATTTCTAATCTGACTTAAGATAACATCTCCAATCTCTTATCCTTTGTCCTTCTTGCATCATTACTAAGAAAGCAAGCACAGAGTTCCTGACAGGATTCTCAAATACTTTCCTCAGTGACAGAACATTCCTTGTCCTTCTCTGTGAAATTTCTAGTTTTACCAATTTAATTTTTATTTCTTGAAGACCGATGCTAAAGGGAAGGAATTTAATAAACCGATCCATCTCATGAATATTTTTTTAAAGATTTTATTTATTTATCTGACAGACAGAGATCACAAGGTAGGCAGAGAGGCAGGCAGAGAGAGAGGAGGAAGCAGGCTCCCCGCTGAGCAGAGAGCCGGATGTGGGGCTCAATCCCAGGACCCTGGGATCATGACCTGAGCTGAAGGCAGAGGCTTTAACCCACTAAGCCACCCAGGTGCCCCATCTCATGAATATTTAACAAAATTTTATCTATGTGTTAGTGCTTGTCTGTGCATATACACATATATGGAAAGGGAGCTGATAGCTTTTATGAGAATTTCCATTTGTGAACAACAGAAAAACCTAAGGGTCAATAAGAATGTGGGAACAAAAAAATTACTGCTTATTTGAATAGAAATATACCAGCAATTTCAACACTTTGGTCTTGCTTCATTGCACTGGGAACCTATAAAATATATTGAATATTAATAGTAGCAATACTCACACAAATAGAACAAAAGCTTGCTGTGGGATGGTGTCTATTACATTCCACACATTATCTAATTTAACACTTGGCACTGATCTCTGAAATAGGTTTGATCAACCCCACAGTATAGCTGAGAACATTGCAACTCAGAGAAAAGTAAAATACTTGCCCAGGGTCACAAAACAGTGAATCAAAGAGCCAAAATTAGAATCTATTCCTGGTTATCAACCCCAGAATCTTGCCAGCAATAAGATAAACACTCAATAAACATCAACTGATGTTTTAATTAGAATTTTGATATAAGGAGTGTATCATAGAATAAGAATGGAAGATTCACCACCTCCATCTCATCAAACTGTCCTTCAAAAAAACTGTAATAGTCATTCTACTCCTGTAAGGGCCTACTTAGCTAGAGTGAATCCATCTCGGTAAAACAGCCATTTTGTTGTTAGACTTAGAAACAAGTCTGGGAAACCAGTAAAATGTAGCCAACCAGTCACTGTTAACAGAGCCAGATACAAGAATGGGTCAGGAGATAACAGAGCCCAGATGCAAGGACGAGTCAGGCCAGATGGAGGCATCCAGTCAATAAAGCACACAAACTATCTCCCTAACCACCAAAGAATGTGGACCCCACCTTTTCGGGCACGAACTTCAGTGCCAATTCTGACCAAAGTGATAGACTAGTTCAAATAGCTACTATAGGGGCGCCTGGGTGGCTCAGTGGGTTAAAGCCTCTGCCTTCGGCTCAGGTCATGATCTCAGGGTCCTGGGATCGAGCCCCGCATCGGGCTCTCTGCTCTGCAGGGAGCCTGCTTCTTCCTCTCTCTCTGCCTGCCTCTCTGCCTACTTGTGATCTCTCTGTCAAATAAATAAATAAAATCTTTAAAAAAAATAGCTACTATAGGGCAAATTGTACTTCAATTGGCCACCCGTGTGTGACCTAGCATGACTGTGCAACTTTCTCTGTGTATTACAGTCTCATTGGCCAGGCCCAAGCACAGGGCTTTTGCTCTATAAAAGCTAGTCTGTGAGGCTGGGGGTGGTGGCTCTCTCTGTAAGAGACAACCCCGGCTGGTCAAGTTGATTCTCAATACTGGAGCGAAATAAAGCTTTGCTTGACCTTCACTTTGTATCAGTCTCGCTCCTTTGATAACGGACCCCAACACTCCATCCTTATCTCATAGTCTTTTTTCTAATGATTTTGAAAATATGTGATAATTTTATTTAGTCATCTGATCATTTTGATCATTTAGATAAGATGCGTCTCCAGGGTGAGGTAGAATTCCTTAGAAGTACATAGAAGAGTTGAACTATCACATCCTTTCTTCTGAGCACTCTACTTCTATTAATGTAACATGTGGTCACATTAGCCCCTTAGTCATACATATCACATTGATAATTAGAGTCAAGAAAGCCTAAATCATTTTTATATGGGATTCTATAAAACTACATCTTCATCTGTACACTCACTAATGGTATTTTTGGATACAATTATAGTATTTTACATTTATTTCTGTGACATATTTGAAGAGCTAGATTCAGTTCAATTCTAAGCTAATAAGAATTTTGAGATGCCAACCGCTACATCCGTAATATTAGTATTTCTCTTTTAAAGCAAAATGATTGGATTTATAAATAATTGAAATCAAATAGAAATGCAACATTGGAAACTGGAAAATTATATTCTTATTACAACTAATGACAAAATTAATAAGTAGTTATTCAGATAACACTTTCTCATTTATCTTTAGAGGAAAGAGAGAGAAGGATCAAACCTAGCTACCTGGTAGAATCATCAACAAAACAACAGGCTGAAAGAAGGGAACACACTGCTGGAGAACATCTTTGTTCCTCTGAACCAGCAGAGTATATGCCTGGGGTAGCTGAGGTCTGAGAGAGGGTCGTAGATAAGGAAGTCCTAGCTGACTTTTTCCTTTCAATCCCTGTTGTAATCACTGAGAGAACCCCGACAACTGGGCCTGATTAGACTTTGCCACATTTTAAAGCTATGGGAGAAATTCATTAAACTGTTAGAGCTATTGCAGGAACGTAACTAAAAAAATAGGAGATATTTTCTCTAAGTCCTAAAAAGAAATGAAGTCATACCACTTAAAACTTAAAGAAGTTTCTCTAAAATTCTTCTTATGCCTTGGAGTAATACAGTTGGGTACTGAAGCATGTCTTATGAAAATCATCACACTCTGGCTTGTTATAAATAAAAGTTTATAAAAGTCTGACTGGAAATATCCAATCCCAACTTAAATCACCAAAATATTCAGGCAATTATGGGAATGGAAATGAGATCTGCATCTGTCATGGCATCAGGGGCTGCCCCCATTGAACACACCAGAAACACAAGTATATGTTGGGGTGGGGGTAGTTTGAGAATTGCATTTGACCTGCTAAATACTTGTCAGTTGTCAAGGGCCAAGAGCCAGAGATGAATAAAGTGGGAAGGGAGGTACTGTATCAACTTTTAAGCTTGACTAGGGAAAATAATTCTTGAACTGGACCCTGCAAAGATAAGATAGGATGTTGGAGAAACATTTGGGGCATAGGTAGTAAAATATTATCACTATTAAATTAAAGATTTAAAGTCCACAAAGTTAAGGATACATTTCATTAGATACCCCCTTAATCTCCTTAATTTCATGTCTTAATTCTTACCTGAACCTTATTTTAATTTGGAGATGAAAACAGACCTCCTGCTTCAAAATTAAATTGGAGAGCACATGAATCAAGACCTTAAACTTGGAATATTTGGTAAATGCTAAAAATATATAATGTCACATACCTCCTTCACGAGATGAAGGAAAATTGAAAAAACATTTCAATTATAGATGAAATAAATGAAACAGAAGCAACACGCCATACCCAAATTTGCAAATCATGGAAGATAAAAAATTTAAACATGCAACTTCTTATAGTACACAAGATTGCCTCAATTTTTCCATTTAGTTGCATATTAGAAAAAATGACAGAGAGATAACATAATGATTGATCCTAAATAATAACCCATACTTCATAAAAATGTACTATTTGCTGTTTGAATTTAACTATTTATGTTCTTTAGTGTTGAAAGAAAATAATAGAAACTAGGACGATCAAGAAGAGAGAACATTGAAAAACAGTGAGGAGGAATACATCGAAGGAAAATTTCTATGTCACTTAATGGTGGTTTTTTTTGTTCTTGTTTGTTTGTTTGTTTTTAGATCTCTGTGTATAGCTCCAACAAGAGCTACATGGATAGCCAGACTAGAAGAAATTTATAAGTCTTAACCATTTGACCTTTTCCTATGGAGCCAAACCCTAACAAATTAATACTAACTATTAATTCCCTATGGTGTCCTCCAGGTAATAAGTTTCAGGATTATCATCTGTTTCATTCGCTAACAAGACACCATTGAAAATTATTTTCTCTTTCTTTTAGAGCTTCATTCTGTAATACAAAACCAGTGGTGAAGAATTTCATCAACCCATTTATTGTGAACTGGGTATAAGTAAAGAGCTAAAGGATACAAAAGACTATGTCTATATGGTGAGTACTTAAGAGTTGTGTCTGATACAAGACATCGCCTATTAGTAATACATTCTTTTATTAAATTTTAACATTTAGGAAAGAAACCTTTTTCCTCTGCCCTCTTGGATTCTATCACTGAGGTTTGTGAATTAGATTAACAAAAGACAGGAGAAAAAAATTATTTACATATGCAACACACACATGTAGGAGAACTCGGTGATGAGTAACTGCAAGGGGTAATTAGAATTTGGGGCTTAATATACTGACTTAAAGAATGATAAATCTGTGCAGAAGTGACAAAACAAAGGAGATTTGGGTTTGTATTTATAAGGGTAATAAATTGTGGGAAAGTAAATATATGGAGGAAACTAATGGAAGATCAGAGTTATTTTAGTAAGTGGTGTGTAGACCCATCTTGGTGCTACTTTTCCATCTCCAGTGACAAGGGTCCTTTTTCCTCCTCCTGATACAGGAGACAGGAGGGAGAACACCTTCATGAAGGAAGTTTATGTTCTGTTTTAGACAGATGGGGGATGGCAAAGGGCTTGCTTCTTAGTTGCCTTCACTTCAAAATGACCCTTATGCCAAAGTGGTGTATTTTGGGATAGCATTTCCTGATCTCTGTCCATTCCAACCCTTCCCACCTTCTGAGAGGACAGAATGAGGAAAGGTCATGCTATGGTTGTTAAATTTTGTGATACTAAAAGTAATATGATGAGAGTAATTCTTCTAAGTGGTTTTTATTGCCAGAAGAATTCAGTTTATACTTACTCTGATCTAAATCAGGAAAGTCTAACTGTGTCCCTTAAGCAATACATTGGCCCATAAGGAATGAACCATGGAATTATGATAAACTAGATATCTGGCTACTGATAAATTGAATGTTAGGAAATTTTTAGAAGAGAATAGATCTGTTGCTCTTCCAAACTTTTCTTCAAGATGTTCACTAACCAATAGGAAGGGAAAATATCAAGTTACAGACAATTAAGCATGACAAAATACTTAAAATGTGAGTTTTAAATAGCTATATATTGTATATACAGCTATTGTATTGGTCACTAATCATATTCAAGTAACAGATGAACCCCAGGTCTCTGCCTTATTTCCCACTCACATGACACGTGTGTTGTAGATCAACTGTGGCTCTACTCACAATTTTTTTTTCAGCTCAGCATCCAGACAAGAGGAGAGCTGTCGGGATGTACTGAGCTTCTGGAAGAGGGAAACAGCAGTGAGAGAGCCATAAGATAGTTCTTTAGATTTCTGCTCAGAAGCAGCAAACATCACTTTATTTTACATTTGAATGCTTACAGCAAGTGATATGATTAATATTAATATAGATGTTAATGGGAGTAAGGAAGTAAAATCCTCTTAAGGACATAATTTTGAACAATAACAATCCATGACATAAGGACACTCATTCCTTATAACAAGTCCAGATTTATCTCTTATTTTTCTACAATTAGTAAAGTCAGTTATTTCTCACCACGGATTTGTTCTAGGATCCTCTTACTTCTGTTCGCACTGTCCTCAACCTTGTTCAGCTTACTCTTATTTTTTTTTTCTTTAACCATGATTGCTGTTGCTTCCTAGCTGGTTTCCCCTCTCCATTCCTTGTCGCCATCCCCAATAGACTCTCTGTACAAGGGTCACCTCCTTTAAATATGAGTATAATCATGTTAGTGTTTAAAACCCGGTAATCATTTCCTGTCACTCATAACAGGGCTATAATTATTCTCCATGGTAAAAATGTCCTGCATGATCTCTTTTGTGTTTTCCACTTTTTTCTCTTCTGTTCTTCCTCTCTTCCTCTAGTCAATTCAGCATAGATCAAAATCTTTCCCCTAACTCTCCAAATGGCTCATTCCATTTTCTTTATTTTGTGCTCAGTTTAAATGTCACCTCATGGGGCGCCTGGGTGGCTCAGTGGGTTAAGCCACTGCCTTCAGCTCAGGTCATGATCTCGGGGTCCTGAGATCGAGTCCCGCACCAGACTCTCTGCTCAGCAGGGTGCCTGCTTCCCTCTCTCTCTCTCTGCCTGCCTCTCTGTCTGCTTGTGATCTCTCTCTGTCAAATAAATAAATAAATAAATAAAAATCTTAAAAAAAATAATGTCACCTCATAAGAGGAGTCTTCCTCAATTGTCCTATGCAAAGTAGAACCCCTACTCTGTTATTTTCTCCTTTAGCCAATTTACTTATTGTTTTATAGCATCAATCTCTATAATGTTTGGTAAAGCCCTGATATAGTATTGTTGTGTCCTGAACTTATAATATATGGGTCTGGAATCAAGGGATATACATAGAATTAGGCCTCTTGCCATGACTCCCAGAGACTCACTTGAAAATGTCTTTCCCATCTCTATAACTTTGAGTCCCTGCTGAATTAGTCTGTATTTCCCAGGAGAGGACATTTCCACCACCAGACACAATGATGTTTTCACTAAAACTGAAGCTATGACAGATGCATTGTCATTTGGGCATCATATGCCAGTGGACTAGTTAAGAAAGAAAACAGGGGCACCTGGGTGGCTCAGTCATTAAGCGTCTGCCTTCAGCTTGAGTCATGATCTCAGGTTCCTGGGATGGAGCCCTGCATCGGGGTCCCTGCTCAGTGGGAAGCCTGCTTCTCCATCTTTCACTCCCTCTGCTTATATTCCCTCTCTTGCTGCTTCTCTCTCTCAAATAAATAAATAAAATCTTTAAAAAAAAAAAGAAAAAGAAAATAGTTACCGTTCTAAGGGAAAACTGAGCTCTGATTATCATGAGGTGCTAGACCCACTGCTACCATCAGAATGGGGAGGAATGTGTCTGGAACTTGGAGAGTTATCGAAGCATCTTCTTGAGTTTTCTTAACTGATGAGAGCGAAGGAAAATTGCATCTCCCACAGCTTGACCAAAAATATAACATCCAAATGCTCAGACCCCTCGAGAATTAAGATCTGACCCAGATCCCTTAGAATATGGAGAACTTAATAGAGAATTTCTCAAGCAGCCAGTCATGGATAAGAAAAACGTCTCAGCCTCCTCAGGAAAGATGCCCATCATCCAACTAGACAGACACCTAGACCAGCGACAGTGCTGGACAAAGGGAGATCTAGAATGGGTGCTAGAGGATGGAGATAATGCACATTAGGACCTCAGGGAAAGCTGCAGCTGTTGGTACTATAGCTTGTCTCATTAAACCTAATTATTGAGTCTTTTTAAGAGCATGTGATTGGTTACTACCCTGAGAAGTAATTGACAATAAAATTAATGTGGGTTCCAAAGAGAGCAGAGTGGTGTTGGAGCAGGTGCTTTCATAAAATCCTCTTACTCCTGGGACGCCTGGGTGGCTCAGTGGTTTAAGTCTCTGACTTCGGCTCAGGTCATGATCTCAGGGTCCTGGGATCAAGCCCTGCATCGGGCTCTCTGCTCAGTGGGGAGCCTGTTTCTCCCTCTCTCTCTGCCTGCCTCTCTGCCTACTTGTGACCTCTCTCTCTGTCAAATAAATAAATAAAATATTTTAAAAATAAAATCCTCTTGCTCCCACCCCTGCCATACCTTCAGTTGCTGTGGTGGCAATTCTGTGTGCTGTCAGTACCCCAGCTCAAGTATGCGCCCTTCATCTTGCTGCATTTCTGTCTCATAAGTTTCCCTGACAATGCAGAAGCCCACTCAGCTCACATGCAAGCGTTGCCTGCCAGGCAGGAGTGTTAACGCTGCCAGGCTTGGGATCTGATGTATAACTCCCCTAGCCATCCTCTGTATGGACACTGTTTTGAGGCACTCTATGTTACTTACCAGAGGACCTGGTTGAATTGAGCTCCTGTTGGCATATAGCTGTGACCTCAAGAAGGTGCTGTTTATTGGATTTTCCTAGTTCATATCACATTTTACCTGTTCCCTCGCTCCACCTTTCTGTAACGAACTCCCAACTAAAATGCCTGTACCAAAATTTGTGTCTTAGGTTCAGTTTATGGGAGAACTCAAAAACAATTATGATACCACTTTGGAAGACAAGGATATAGACATATAATGGATTGCCTATAACAATTAACTTGGGTGTCTAGAAAGCCAAAGAGGACAAAGAATAGCAAAGTACAATTATTTAGCAACAACAAAAAGAGGTTAATATTACATAAGTTGGACATTCAGTAAGAATTTTATTGTTGGGGAAAAAATCCATCTGTCATTTGTATTAAGATGCTTATTATTAGCTATCTTACACTGCTGTGCCTCATGTACCAAATTAAAATGGATTGAGCAGAACAACTGTGTAAGCCCCTCATCTCCTCAGTGTGCTTTTTAATACAGCGTTTATTGTGTGCGTTCCTGTTTATAAAGTGATATATGTTTATCACAGAAAATTTAAATGTTACAAAATATATGGAAATATTACTTGCAAGCCTACAATCCAAGAATTTTCATCAGATAGTGTGTGTTGTGTAAAGTTGTGTGATTGATACATATATATTTCAAGTCCATAATTCCATAAATACAAATCTGTCGCAGTATTTATGCTATGTGAATGTAAAAGTCTATATTTCAGAGTCTGTGAACATGAAGCTCAGATATCTGGTCTCCTGCTCCTTTACTCCTGTCTAGTGTCTCCTCAAGAACCCCCACCTGTCAGAAGCTGGATGATAATATTTCAACCTACAAATATTCTGTGATTTGTTGACCTACTCTTAGGCTATCTGGATTACTTTAATTTAATTATTATTATATGGGCAAATCTACAATGAGACTAAGAGGCAAAAAGTTTGAAACCCTTTTTGTTTTTAACAGTATTACTGGATTGCTTTTCTTCAAAGGCTCAATCATCCTCTTTCTTCCAGCTAGCGGTGAACATACCCTCCTACCCTTTCCAATACTAGGTTTTATTTTGTTTTTAAACAGTGATAGGTCTTTGGGTGCCTGGGTGGCTCAGTGGGTTAAAGCCTCTGCCTTCGACTCAGATCATGATCTCAGGGTCCTGGGATGGAGCCCCACATCAGGCTCTCTGCTCAGCAGGGAGCCTGCTCCACCCCCCCCCCAGCCCCCGCCTTCCTCTCTGCCTACTTGTGATCTCTGTCTATCAAATAAATAAAATCTTTTTTAAAAAATAAATAAATAAACAGTGATAGGCCTGAATTATCGGGGGGGGGGGGCATACTAGGAAGGTACAGCAGACAGTGATTTTGACAGTGCACTACTGGACCTTAACAAGTACCTCATAAGAATAATGAAGCTGAACACTTGATGAGACCTTTGCCTGGTACTCTCTAGATATGAACTAATCAGTGAGGTCTACATCTAGTTCTTAATCCCTTGCCCACTTTTGCATGCATATTGTTGGCTTTATGACATAGAAATCTATTTAAAATATGACCCTTAAAACAAAACAGAAAACAGTTCATCCTGAATGCTGTTTAGTTCTCTGAGTCAGACCCAAGCCCTCCCTCATGAGTAATGCTGTCCTCATTATTTTTTTTTTTCTGCCAGATGGCTTGCTAATTTAAAATCCCTGAAGTGATAGGTGTTTTATTATAGACAATCCACTTGGCTGGGAAAAGTAAGACTGCAGTCTTTCACACCTTCACTGATGAAGTTAATGAGTTCATATCAAGTTTATGAAACTCATTTCACTTATTCAGACTTGCTGAATTGGATATAGAGAGGACAAACATGGATTTCAAGTTCCAGGAATATTTTGATAAAGTCCATCCAGAAGTAGTTTTGGACTCAAGAGAAAAATAATAGACTCTTCTTTTCCGTTAACATTACTGATACTGCCAGTCAAGACCTTTATCAATTCACAACCAGTTCATGGACAAAGGTTCTCAGTTGGTTTTCTGCTTTTAAACTCTTGCTTCTTTAAACCGCTCTTCATATGGGCATCACAATAATAACCCCTGATGTCTCTAACATCGTGCTCCTGAGTATAATTAAAGGTCCAATGTCTTTGGCCTGTCGTTCAAGTCATGCGTCCCTCTCCTACCTTTCTCACATTCTTCTGCACCAAACCAGCACTTTTGCAAAGTTCAGTCATGTTAATTTTAATCAGTTCAACTTTTGCTTGGATTCCTGGTCTTGGTTTATCTGTTTCTACTTTATTTACCATCCAAGTTCCAGCCTAGGCACCACCTGTCTCACTAAGTTTCCTTTACCTCCTCATCTAAGCCTCTTCTGAATGCCTAGAGGACTTGTTTCCTGTAGGCAACAATTTACATGTTGTCTTTCATTGCAATTAGTTAAATTTATATGTGATCACAGCAGATTACAAGTTATTGGAGTGCAGGGAACATGGTTTATGGATTGTTTACATTTCTTACTGTACCAAACATATACCTTTGCAAACAGAAGGTGCCAAATGAATATTTATTTATTAATTTCATGTCCAAGTGTATTTTCTAGGTAATGTTGACAAGTCTTAAATGACTCGTAGTAGTACAATACAGTGAGTTGCTTACCAAGAAATATTCCAGTCCAAACTAAATAATGGACTTTATTGTTCACCCTTCTAACTGAAGTACATAAACTAGAGTTTTCTAATAACAGATCTAATTGGATAATGTGGACAATTTTAAAATAAGATTTGAAGTATATGCTTAAAATAGTTGAGACTAAGCTATGACATTTAAATGAATAAGATGAAATTACAGCATCATATGAGATTGTGTAACTCAGCAATTGCAGGTACAGAAGGTCATACTTAAGAAAATTATATAATTTCAGTGTCATAAAATAGGCTTTTTCCTTCCTTAGTTAACTCTTTTGGAGAGGTTTCAATTATTTTCAAGAAGTATTTAGAGGATCTCTATCTCTCTCAGTACCTTTTGGGATAAATCTAACTTAATTTATATACTAGTAAGTTTAAACACAAGGAGTTGTGTCTCTTTTTTTTTTAAGATTTTATTTATTTATTCATGAGGGAGAGAGAGAGGCAGAGGGAGAAGCAGGGTCCCCACTGAGCAGGGAGCCCGATGCGAGACTTGATCCTAGGATCCTAGGAGCCCAGGATCATGACCTGAGCGGAAGGCAGACGCTTAACCATCTGAGCCACCCAGGCGCCCCCTGTCTCTTTTTTCTATATAATTTAAATCTTGATCCAAAAATTGTGTAATGTTAACTATGTGTTGGAGGAGGTCATGGAGAAGATGCTACCACTGGTTGACCTGTGACCTGGGCAATCAGTGGTTCCTTGCCCCCTCCTCTGTCCATGGAATGTGGGTTCCACTTGCTTTCCCCACTCCCAGGGGTTGGTCCAAGGATATATCCTTGAGACAGTGGTGTGGTGTTGAGAATACCTGCCCAGTATATGGGACTAAATGCAGTTAAATTCTCTAAATAAATGTTTACAGTTTGGCAGGTAACAGTGGGGATTCACTTGCATTGCTGTTGCCCAAGACAAGCCTTGTATGTAAGTTCCCTTTGCTTATGAAAACTGCCACCTACCAACCTAGAGTCACCTGCCACTTTCTTTGGCCTCTCCTTGCCCTCTGAGTTTTGATGCTGGTTTCAGATTTCACCCAGGAAGCTCCCAAGGAGGTTACAACCAATATATCTGCTCTGGCTGAAATATCAGAATGAAAATATAGGAAACAATTTCTTTCATGCACTTTGAAATCTACTCCATGCTTATCAAGAACTAAATAAAATTAAAATTGTCAAATACTCATTTATCAACAAATATTTATTTGGCATCTATTATGTACCAGGCAGTATTTCAAATGGCAAAGTATTACAGATGTAATCCTGACCATATGGCATATATATTATAATTGGGTAAGGTAGACCAAAAAAAAAAAAACATAATAAATAAGCAAATTTATAGTACATATTACGAGTTCTTAAGATAAAAGAAATAGAAATAAGGTGATCAGGAGTTTGGAGGAGTACAGCTTACAACATTTCTAATTTAACTTTTGGTTTTGAGCTCATGTACTGACCCAGTACAAAGTAAAAAATAGTATCACTGTGTTGTTACATTATGTTATATTGTGTTATGGAGTCCTGAGGACAGTAATGAGTCAAGGTAAAACCAATTGCCAATACGTTTTATTTATTTATACATTATTCAGGAAATCTTTATTGAACACTTGTTTTATGGGGTGCCTGGGTGCCTCAGTAGGTTAAGCCTTTGCCTTCAGCTCAGGTCATGATCTCAGGGTCCTGGGATCGACGACCCCTGGCATCTGGCTCTCTGCTCAGCAGGGAGCCTGCTTCCCCCTCTCTCTCTGCCTGCCTCTCTGCCTACTTGTGATCTCTCTCTGACAAATAAATAAAATCTTAAAAAAAAAACACAATTGTTTAATATTTTTTGCTTTCATGTTGATGAGAGAGTGATAATAAAGAGACAAACTGCTCTTGTAATCTTGTGATCAGGAAAAAATATATATAAGTAAATAAACAACAAACAAACAAACAAACAAACAAACAAAAAACATAGTAATGATAATATTGTACCATGAAAACTATTGCCATATAGTAGAGAATAATTGATTAGCTACCTAACATTAGATGATTAGGGGTGGGCTCTCCCATTGAGTGAGGTAGGGGGGACTTACACGGAGTCAGTTCAGAGAGTTAAACAGGGTCAGATGCTGGAAGCTTGTAAATATGTGTATGTTATATTTTTATTTTAAGATACTGTTTTGACTGGTATGTAAAAAATAGACTTAAGAATACAGAGGGCTATTACAATTATGTGGCAAGAAATGATGGTAGCTTGACTAGATTCGTAACATATTTTGGAGACAGAACACATAGGACTTGCTCACTTGGTAAGTAATACAAATATGAGAAATTTAGATTCTCTAGATTCTAGATTCTTTGGTGACACAAAAAAATGATGCCATTTACTAGCAATGGCAAAGACTGAGAAAAATAGACGATTTGGTGAAAGTTGGTGAAAGATCAAGAGCTCTGTTTTACAGAAAGTTAAATGGTGGTTACCAGGGGCTGGAGGAGGGGGATCAGATGGATGTTGTTTAAGGGTACAAACTGCAACAAGTAGGAAATAAGCCAGAGAGATCTAATGCACCATATAACGAATATAGACAACAATATTGTGCTATAATTATGTAATGTGATAAATATTACTACAATGGTAATCCTATTATAACACAAATGTATCAAAATAATATTGTACACCTTAAATTTACATAACATTATGTCAATTTTTTTTGATTAATAGCAACAACAACAACAAAAAGAATTCTGTTTTAGCTGAGTTTAGCATTTAGCTTGTGAGACTAGTAGATATCCTTGCCAATAGGTCAGATAGTGAGTTACCCATGAACCTGGGGTTCTGGGAAGAAGTCAGGGCTGGAACTGCATACCACTGTCATCATTTCTCTTTTCTCTTCTCTCCTCCCTTTTCTTTATTTGTTTCTTTCTTTCTTTATTCCTTTCCTTCTTCTTTTTTTCTTTAAGATTTTATTTATTTATTTGACAGAGAGAGAGAGTGTGAGAGAGCACAAGCAGGGGGAGTGGCAAGCAAAGGGAGAAGCAGACTTCCCTCTGAGCAAGGAGCCTGAGGCAGGGCTACATCCCTTGACCCTAAGATCATGACCTGAGCTGAAGGCAGATGCTTAACTGACTGAGCTACCCAGGTGCCCCACAAAATCAGTTTTCTAAACTAAATAAATTATTGGCCTTTAATATAAGTTAGAGATTTCTTTTTAGAAATTATATCTCTATCACTCTTGTTAATACAACAATAATGGCACAGTTTGTGGAGAAATTTAAGTCAGAGGCACTTCCTGGGAGGCAGTAATCAAAGGCTATCTTTTGCATTGAAACCACATGGTTGGGGAGCCTGGATGGTTCAGTTGGTTGAGAGTCTGACTCTTGATTTCTGTTCAGGTCATGATCTCAGGGTGGTGAGATTGAGCCCCAGGAGGGGCTTGCACTGGTTATGGAGCCTGTTTAATATTCTTTCTCTCCCTCTGTTCCTCCACCTCCTCTTCTTCAATCCCCAGCACCCCCAGCCCCCAGCACACACACGTTGATCTCTCTGTCTCTCTCTCAAAGCAAAACAGAACAAAAAACCCCACAACGTAGAAGTAAAGACCATGGTTTTATAATCTGCAATATCCTTATTACACTTATTATTTCAGAATATAAATGAGTGTTTATACAAAGTTAAACATTTCATAGATAGATAAAAATCTTTAAACATTCTTTAAGGTGTTTTTGCAGGAAAAGTTAGATCTTAACTGAGGAAATGTAATCAATATTACCAAGACCAATGGAGAAGAACTGAAGTACTTTGGATAGTGAAAGCCTCATTGATACCAGCTTTCAGTGGTTAAATCTATTTTGTTTTCTTTCCTTTTCTTTTTTTTCTCTTTGAAAGACTATTAAATTCTAAGCTCATCAAAGGAAAATTGTGTTCATGGTATGTGTTCATTATACAGAATATAAGAATTACTAATACTGCTAGGATTATGTTTCTTAATTAATCATATTAAGTTTTATAGTCTTCAGCTCTCTTACATTTTTATAAACACCTCTATAACCACAGACCAACTGGTTTGTGAATATTTCTTCATCATACGATTTCTTTTATTTCATTTCTCTTTGCTCTACACCAAAACCTCATCACTGCCAATTTTCAAAGAATTAATGGCTGTATACTCTATCAGTGTCTTAAGGAGAAATGCGGTAATATTTAAATTACAGCATAGTCACGTTAACTTTGCCAATTGATATCACTAGCTCACAAAAGTGAAAAGTACCTGTTTAAAATATATTATAGTTTATAAAACCTTTTAAGGCTCCAACAAGTGCAAACTGTAAAGCTCGAGGAGAAAAGATATAAAATAGTTGAGGAATAAGCAGCGTATTTAATATAGTTAACTCCTTTAATTTTACTTTCACCAAAGACTTATTAATAAATGATTAAGAAAAAAATCCAATTGATGATAAAAATGCTCATACTGCTGCCCTCACCTTGAGTTTAGACATAAGAGAGCATCTTAGATTCCTTTGAATTCCTGCAGCTAACGCTTGCTTCAGATTTTCTGTCGCAGTTTAGTTGGACATGCCAAATGCATGTATTTCCAGCCCCCCCCTTTTTCTATCTGTGACTTTAAAAAAAAATTTTCAACATTATACATTGAATACTACACTACTTTGAACCCATTGTGATGGTCTTTGAAGAATCAGAACAATGCAAATTTAATATGTGTACGAATCAGTATTATTTTGAGTAAAGAATAGTTGTTTCTTATTTGAGTCTTCTTATTTTGGCTTATTTAGTATCTTCTTTTCTTATGCTCCCCACAGAAGATACCACTAATGCAAGTCACTACTGTAGGTAAAGGAAATTTCCATTTTTGTTCTTTGTTTTGAGATTTCCTACTTGATTTTTTAAAAATGTCTTTTCTAAGTAGTCCTAAAAGTCTTATCACACATTTCTATTTTTGAGATGCTAATGGGATATGGTGTGTGGCACGTGCAGAAGTTTATTTTCCCCCTATTTAAAACTAAAAATGACTTGTATAGTTGTTTTCCTGAGAAAAAATAAAATACTTTGAAGTACCTTGCTATTTATGATATTGACGAGGGAACAGAAGGCTGGATGAGGACAAAGCAAAAAGCTGACACCTTGCAACCTCCCCTCCCCAACCCCACTCCTGGGTGGGACATATGTGACATTCTTCAGCAATCTCCCAAATATCCTAATGTTAATACCTTGCTAGAGGGCAAAACAAAGCCTTTGGTATCTGTTATCTTGTAAGCCCTCTTTAGCATATGAAATTTCTATTAAAGCCTCCCTTTTCCTTACCTGCCCCCAACTCCTGGTACCTAACCTGCCACCCCTCACAATCCCAGGGCAGCAGTTCTTCCTGCCCATGGGTCCTGTCCCCATTCTTCAATAAACCACCATTGTGCACCAGAGATGTCTCAGGAATTCTTTCTTGGTCATCAGCTTGGGACCTCATCCCATCGAACCTCACCTATGTTCTACAACTTCATCAATATTCTTTTTTTCTTTTTATAAAGTTTGTAAATTGACTATATTATTTACAACAGGAGAATTTATTAGCAATTAATTATTTTTATTGGCAATGTTTATTAACCATTGCCAATAATACATGTTATTAAACATAGTAAATTTACTAAAACTTTTTTCCAAAGCAATATGAATAAAAATACAGTGCTCAGCCAAACTTTTTTTTTTTACAAAACTATGATGTAATGAGGCTCAAATACAGATCTAGCAGTTCTACAATTATTATACATATGTGTTTTTATGTATCGTCTCTAGGATTAAAAAAAAAAGAGTAGGCTAAGCAGACAGGTTTCTGTAGCCATTCTTCATTTTCGAAACAATTACCAACATCTGCAATTTACCTTTCAACTCTTCCTTTGCTAAACCTGTGGAGGCCGAGAAAATTAAGGCCATCCCACCTCAGGTTTAGCCTTAGCGTAAGTACAGCCATCTTAGCTCCGGCAGCCATCTCAGACTCCTGTGCCCAAGGGCTGAACTTTCCCCCACACTGCTTTAGTAACCCCCACCCTGTTTTGGTTTCAGGAAGCCCCACCCTGCTTTAGTTTCAGAGACCCCCCACCCTGCTTTGGTTCCAGGAATCCCCACCGTGCTTTAATAACAGGAACCCATAAATACCCCTGCCTTAACTAAGCTAGGGGTCCAAGTCCCTACTCTGCTGCATCGGCTATACTTGGACCCAAGCTTAAGCATGTCACCTCGGGGTCCAAGTCCCTACTCGGCTGTGTCGGGTATACTTTGGCCCAAGCTTAAGCTTGTCGAATAAACCCTCATGTGATTGCATCGGTGCTTGGCTCCTTGGTGGTCTCTCAGACATGAAAACTCAGGCATAATAAACCACCAGATTTCTGTAGGCAGCAGGACAGGCTTTTCCAAATTTTTATAGTGTTTTTAAAGCATCTGCAAGTGAGATGTCATTGTTTAATAAAATTAATCATTTTTGTACCATTATCCAGACATTTTTTTTTGAAAATTTCATTTCTAAGGACTTTTTGATTTCAGCACACATCTGTAGAGAAAGCAGTGTGTTGTGACATTATTTTACAAGAGATGAAACATTTCTTGAAGCCAGTCATTGAAAGGGGACTATCAATACAGATGTCAGCCTAGCTCCTCTGAGATAAATCTTTTGTTTACGAAACTTTAAGTATATCTTGTCTTTGCTTCCTGTTCATGTAGTTGTTGCAACAGAAAAAGTTTTCTTGAATTTCAGCATCATTTACAGATCTTACAAATGCTATAGCCTGACATTTATTGGTGAAATCTGTTGACTCATCAATCTGGAGAGAGGAGTTGCTGTTTTCCCGTTTATTATATCCAACCTTTTCAGCATGATGTGACACACCATCAATACATCAACTTATTTACTATTTGAAAGTGGGACCTTTTTGCTTTATCATACTGCATCTTGTAGCATTTTACTCACTCTAATTTTATATGCTGGGGTTATTAGTTTTCTTTTTCTGGGCAATACGTTTTGCTGCTACTAAAGTAAATTGTTTCCCAGGCCTTCTGAAACTAGGTTTTCATTGTTTGTTTCGGGATTCCAGTAACTGTTTAAACTGATCAGCAACTTTGCTTATCAAATGGTGTCTTTGAAAGGTGTTTTCCATAGATAATTCACAATGGGATGGGAGGAACTGAATTACCAATGTGAAAGGTACTCTTCTGGTACTTCCATTGTAAAAATGTGATTTTGTGTCTCCACTTTGCTACTTCTGTGAAATGACACATGGGTTTTAATTTTTCATCATTAACTTTATCAAAATTTCCAAGAGACCTAGATCCAGAATCTTCCTCTTCTGTCTCACATTTCATCTTAAAAAATTGCTACCTTGGGGGTGCCTCCGTGGCTCAGTGGGTTAAAGACTCTGCCTTCTGCTCAGGTCATGGTCCCAGAGTCCTGGGATCAAGCCCCACATCGGGCTCTTTGCTCCACGGGGAGCCTGCTTCCTCCTCTCTCTCTGCCTGCCTCTCTGCCTAGTTGTGATTTCTGTCAAATTAAAAAAAAAAATTGCTACCTTGGACCCGAGATATGTTTGTAATATGTGTGTAATATGTGATATGTAGCTAATCAAATGTAAAACAGAAGGGCTAATAAATATCTAAACAAAACATTGCAAAAAAAATTACAAAGTCCTCAAAATACAGTTTATTTCTAACACCATGGACAATTGATAACATTTGACTCAAGAGTAAAGAGGAGAAAGCAGCTAGGGAAGGAGAGTAGCTTGAATCGTAGCACCTAAGATTTCCTTCTATAGAATAACAATTTCTATCAGGTCTCTGCTCTCACAGTCTCTCTTGGTTGTGTGAGCTTTGGTTAAAATCAAACATCTTGGTGTCATATAGGTCTTACTATGTCGTTAAACATGAGGAAAGAAGGAAGACAGGAATCTCATAAAGAAAGCTGAGTATGCTACACATTGCTTAAGGAGAGACTCCTCTAGAACATGAGGGAAATGTCTCTATTATTAACTTCGAAAGATTTCTTAGTTTCCACTGCTTTCAGATGAGATGTAATTAGAATGTCCAGAAAGGCCTATTGGAATCACTCAAGAAGACTACATGGGAAGCCATGAAGGTCAATTCTACTACTGGCTCTTCTGTGGACTTCAGTTGTGGACTGTGGACTTGAGTTGTCTCATCCATAAGTCTAGTAGTTTAAATGATGAGGAAACTTCAGGTTCTGAGATGCTGTAATTTTGCTCTTTTGTCTCAACAATATGACTAAATATATTAAACAAAGGATATTTCTCCCTCTATCATAAACTCAGATTTTTTAAGACATCCCACCAATTGCTACATTGGAGAATTCCACTCCATCTGCTTTGCTCCTTTTAAATAAGAAAGCACAGGGCGCCTGGTGGCTCAGTGGGTTAAAGCCTCTGCCTTCAGCTCAGGTCATGATCCCAGGGTCCAGGGATGGAGCCCCACATCAGGCTGGTGAGCCTGCTTCCCCCCTTTCACTCTGCCTGCCTCTCTGCCTACTTGTGATCTCTGTCTGTCAAATAAATAAAATCTTTAAATAAGAAAGCACAGTCTTGGAACTATGATGGGACATCTGAAGAAACGAACACTTTAAAGTAGCATGGAGGGAAAGAGGAATAGGTAAAGTGTCACAGAAAGTCAAACAGAAAATGTGGTGATAAAATATGGACATCACTTCTTCCCCCTACTGTTCTGACTTAGGTTTCCGAGTCTGTTTTCACATCCTTTGGAGGATGTGGGAAAAATATTTGAACCGTGCCTTGCACATAGGTATTCAGCCTGTTTATCTAGGATACTCATGTCATGGCTCAATCTTCAAACCACACGACTAAATATTCAGCATCTGTTACACTCCTCCACACTTTATTGTTGATTGGAAGCCAAAAAAAATCATGCCTTCCTCTCTTCACACAACAGAAGGTAAACTGTTGGTACTCAGATGTTAAATAATGCCATTATAAAGAATGTTATGTATGAACAGTAATTAAAAAATAAACTCATATGCCACTTGAAGAATTTTTTTTAAGGTTATGCTGTGGTAAAACCAGATAACTAGTGATCACTTTCAAATCTCTTCTAGGTGTATTAACCAAAAAAGCAGGACCTTCAAAGTTGAACTTCATGTTATAAACTTACTTTTTGAGCACCAATTCACTCAGATTTGCCCTTTAAAAACACTGGATTATTTATGTTCATTGACATGAATAAAAGCTGGAATGGCAACTTATATATTCCTCCAAGCTCTAAAATTATATCTAACTTTTAAAATTAGTATTTTAATACTTGAACTTGGATGACACTCTAACATGTTCATTAGCATTGGCTCTACAGAGGTCAAGAAATGATAAATTTCTTTCATTCCTGGGTGCTTTTATACTAATTTGCTAATTGGTGGATGGAACCTCCATTCAGAGCCACAGTCTCATAATAAAATTAGCACCAATATCTTAATATAAACACAAGTATCAGAAGGTTAATAAAAGAAGTCTGAACCTTATAAGATATTAATGAAGAATGAATAACTTCATTGCCAGACATGCTGGGTTTGGATCCCAGCTCGATCTCTTGCATGCAGGACCAGTTACAGCTCTCTCATCCTTGATTTCCTCTTTGTGAAGGGGGCGATGCGATTCAATACCTGTCTAACTGGGTGGTTTGTGCATTACATCATAGATGTAGCTACAGCTGTGAGACATTGCCTTGTACTTAGAGAGTATACAGTCCTTGGAAGTCACCTTTATCTACTGCTCCAGATTGCTAAGCTCTGTAGTAGCTGCTTCTACACTTTCTTCAAGTCTTTCCTACAATTGAGATCAACTTCTGTTTCTAAGAATATGGAGAAACAAAGAAATACCTATTTAGAAAAAGGCTTATGCTTATTTTTCTACTCAGGGACATTCTAGAAAGCATAACCCCATAGTTGGTCTCTAGCATCTTCACTTACCTGGAGAACTAAATATAAGAACCAAGACTCTCCTAAGTCTATGCTGAGTATGGATGAGAAGAAATCACATTTCTTCCACCTATGCAACATTAGTAATTGTTACTTGTTAATGTCTCCTTGATTATGAACTGTGTATCCCAAATGTAACACTTGGTCATAACCCTGAAAGGCTATACTTAGCAGCAGTTGGTACCATCTCTGACAACCTGGGAGCGTGGGTGTCCCTCTAAATGGTAATTAATTACAAAAGTTGATTGTTAGCCAAGAGCTCCCTTCCTCTCTTTCCCATGTATCCTAGTTAACTTCTACTCCTCATGAATAAGTGTCTTTTTTTGGGTTTCTGGAGAGTTATTTTTAAACTTCTGTGGCAGGTGCTCAGGACTGATGCGACTGTGGTGGCTATTCAGACTTTTACCTAATCACTACTGTTAGCAAAGATGGAGGGCATTTCTCTCCCCACCCACTTTTTGGTTCCATAACATTCAGGTCCTGGTACCCATGGGTGCATGGCAGAGAGGACATGCATGCCAAAATCCATTCTATTCAACTAACCAAGCTATGTACCCTCCTCAATGCTGTGCCCACTTGGACAGGAACCTTGGCACAATTTCACAAGGATCCTCTTGGGCTAGTGATGTACCTTGTTTCTCTCTCCTTGGAAAAATAGCTGTCACCTTTCTTTTAATCAGTTGTCATTTGGGTCACAAGTATTTTTGTCAAATCTCTTTTTTTCCTCCAAGTTTTTATTTAAATTCCAGTTGGTTAACATATAGTATAAATATTAGTTTCAGCAGTAGAATATAATGATGCAGCACTCACATACAACACCCAGGGCTCATTTCCATAGTAGGTTACCTACAAAAATAGAAAAGGAAAAGATTTCTCATATAAACCTCAGAGGCTAATTAAGAATTCTTGATTCTATAAATGTTTTATAAAGTTCTTACTTATACACATTTTATTCTCATTTCAGAAATTAACAGATGACCTAGCTATTCATCCATCCATCTATCCATCCATATTCTTTGACTATCTCCATTCTAATTCTTTAACTGCTATAATTCTGGACTCCCTAAGAAAAGTATTTTTCATTATGAAAGAATTGTACAGAATAAGCTATTGTGAAAGCCATGGATTCTGCCTCCACTAGATTCCTGGTTGAAATTCGGCAGGATAGATAGACAACAATTCAAATTGGGAACCCACTCTTGTATATATCAATTTAACTGTCCTTTAATCCTTACCCACCAACATAGAAAGTGGGTTTTTTTTTTTTTAGTGGAAAGATCTAATATGAATAGGAAACTCACACTGACATGAAATTTATGTATGTGTGTTTAAACATTGTATCACACTGACACCATACATTATATTATAGAATGGTCAGCACATCTATTCACTAAAATAATTCCTTCAACGTGGTATGCATGTGGCATTCTTAGATCTTTTATATTATACAACCTCTGTCATTAGTCTGGGATAAAAATGATATTGGACTTTTTTAACTTTGAAGAAATTTTACCAAATGTTCCTCTATGCTCTACTGATAATGCCTTTCTTCTCTCCTAAAGATGCCTTTCCTTAATATACTGAAAATACCTCCTTAGGGCTCCTAGTCCATGAGTTCAGTATTGGTCACTAGACTTTCTGCTGGAAAGGGAAGCTTTATTTGTGCCCTCCATCCCCTGGCTCCCACCAGGAATGAAAGATTCCCAAACTGCTATTGGAGGGGTGCCTGTGGGATGATCTTGTGGTTCCTAAGCCTGAGGCTCATAGCGTTGCTGATTCCCCAAGGTTCTGCATAGCCCCCACAGCTTATCATCGACTGGAAGGCCTCATTCCCACCAGTGAGGTTTAAAAGGACTACATTCTTCCCCACTGAGGCTGAAACTCAGAGGAGAGCGGGAAAGCTAGATGACTCATACTGACTGGCCAAATCTAATTGTTCTGTGTCACAAGTAGACTAATATCCAAGGGCCTTCGCTCCTCAGGGGCACACCTCTTTCAGTATGACCTCTTCCTCTCCACACCACCCCCAATATTCCCCATGATTTTCTGCAACAAATTTCCCTAAATTTGTCCCTTGTTTTAAAAAATGAATGAAATCATGTCACTTCTATACTTGAAACTCTACAAGGCTCCTATTTCTTTAACAGTAAAAATCCAAAGCCTTATAATTTCTGTCCACCCACAGTTAGGATTTTTGACTTGTGACCTCAAGTCCTTTTACTTCTCCCACCTATGAGAGCCACGCTGGCTGCTTCCTTCTCTGTGTGTAGGTCAAGCATTCTCTCATTTCTAGGAGTCTCCTCCCGATGTTTTATCTCATGAAAACATGCTTCTACTAGAGATCTATCCATATTTATTTCCATCAAAAATAGTCTTTTCTGACCTTCTTCAAGCTTCTAGTCAAATATGAGCTTTTCAATGAAACCTACACAGACCATTCCACTCACTTCAAAAATATTCTTGCTTCTTTTCTTTTTTAAAATGTATGCATATATTTTGATCCCATAAGTAATATTATATATCTTACACAAATAAGATTTTTTACT
Source organism: Meles meles (assembly GCF_922984935.1). NCBI lineage: Eukaryota > Metazoa > Chordata > Mammalia > Carnivora > Mustelidae > Meles > Meles meles. Next base: position 99,334,598 of record NC_060072.1, read on the forward strand.
GGATTTTAAAAATGTTTAGTAGACTTTATTTTTTAGAACAATTTTAGATTTGCAGAAAAATTGAGATGGTAGTTCAGAGAATTCTCACACAATGCAGTTTCCCCAATAACATTTTACATTACTTTGGTATATTTGTTATAATGGACGTAGCAATATTGATCCGTTATGACCAACTAAAGTCCATATTTTATTCAGATTTCCTTAGTTTTTACCTAATGTCACTTGTTCCTGGTTTTTTCCCCCCAGTTCTTAGCCTTCTCCTTTTGGCCACATGCCATATTTTTGGAACTTACAATCTTTGTATGTAGTCTGGGTCCATATCCTCTTTTTATTACCTGACCTGGAAATCTCAGTATCCATGAGTATCTCTGTGGCTTTGATATAATGGACATTCCCTCCCTACAGATAAATGTCTGCTCAGTTTACTGCCTTTTCTTGGTTGCTGTTGCTAACTCCACACAAAAATGCAGACCCCCCCCCCCCACAAACTCAAAAATGCCATACCTCACTAAGAAGTCCTAAAATCAGAGAAGGCCACCTTCACTTCTATAATAGCCTGTAGCACTGGAACTCTCTCTCTCTAATGAGAAGTGCTTAAGCATGATTCACGATTAACATCATGTACAAATTTCTCTTTTTGGTCAACATTCAATCACCCTTCACTCCTTTTCAACTTCCAATTTAATAATCTCTCTGTTCTCACTTTGGCAAAAAAAAAAATCCATCTTAAAAACTTGCCAGCCAAGTATCTGGGAATAGATATACTATTTGTTTTATCCCATCCTCGCTTGGGTTTGCAAATAATAAGTATAGCATTTCAGTATTTTATATTTAAAGGCATACATTGTTTTGACATGTCCCTCTCTCCCTGCTTTGGATAAAAAGCAGAAAATTGACATTCTTCCAATTTAAATTTATTCTTATAGACTGTTTATCTCACAAGTATCCTTAGTCAAGAGTGGTGGTTGCTTTATTTAGTCTTGTAACTGTCTTCTATATTCTTTCGAACTAGGAAGAAAATCTTCACCACATTCAATTGGATTGCCCTCTATAACAAATCGCTCCACTAGCTCACTGAGTTTTCTTTTTAAGCATTTCCCACTAAGCCCTAGATTTTTATATTAAAGATCCTAATCTGATTTTCCAGTTCACTGTCTCACTGACTAAATATATTTATGCAGCAAGCTGCTTTTAACATAGTTTCTTGCTGAAGTCTGAAGCTCTTTTCCTCCTTTTGTAGCCTCCTGATTTGCTGACTTCATTCCCCATGAGGTGTTTTCATAAACAGGCTACCATATAATGGTCAACAGTAAGAGTCCAACATCCTGAAATCGAGCATATGGTCATTATGTAATGTGCCCCCTTTGCTCTGATTCAGGTATGAAATAAACTTTTCTTAGAGACACAACACAAGAATATTTTGTTTTGCCACATGGAACAAATATGTTTGGCAAGAGCTCAAATGCATTTACTCCCTCTCAGAATCAATATTAGATGGCCAGAGCATTTCTATTCCTCATCTCTCCCCAGACAAACACAATAGAGCACAAAAAGATACTTTCTAGCATCATTCGTATTTTAAAATGAAAAATTAAGGATTGGGAAGAGATACCAAAAGGACCATCATTTGGCCTATCCTTAGTATAGGCATGTAACACTGAAGTCAGTAAAGTGGGCCATTCTGCACTATTGTGCCGTTATGCCCGAGTCCTGATCCAGAGAGACCACTGCTCATAATTAAAGGGCTGTCTATTTTTTTTTATTCCTTTCTTTTTTTTTTTTTTTGTTTTTTTAACTTTGCGGCTCTGTTGAAGACTTTGATTATAATGTCAGCTAGAAGACACACTTCAATTCACTGGGCCCTGCCTTACGACCTGTTTGGCTCTCTCAACAAGCCATTAAACAGCTATAGGCTAGTATGGCTTTAGGTCTGATGGGGTTCAGGGCTGGCTGCCCCAGAATATGCTGTTTTGGCATGTGGATTATTTTGAGGGAAAGATGATTAAGGCTCAAACAGATTCAAGAAGAGGTTTTTACCTCTCCCTTAACTGGCCAAAAAAATGAAATAGGGATTCTGTTCCACGAAGAGAAGGGTTTTTGTTTTGTTGTTGCTGTTTCGTAAGACTTCTCTTTGTATGGCAAACATGTGTTTACTAAACATTGGCTCTTCCCATGTTCCTATGAACTGTCTTCCTCCTCATGGAAGTCCCAGACCAGAGCCCCTCTTCAGTTCAGGATGGTGCATAAGCCTCAATGCCTGACTGTCCAGGAGCCTCTCATGCCTTTGTGGCTCTCCCATATCTATGTAATTAAATTTGTTTTTCTCCTCTTAATCTGTTTTATGTCCATTTAGTTCCTGAGCCAGGCAAAATAACTAGAAGGGAAGAAGAGGAAAGTTTTCCTTCTCTATAGGCTATAATTCCTCTTCAACAGATTTCAACCAAACATAAGGAAACTGGAAGTACAAGGTCTGTGCCATTTACTCAGTGTTGATAAAACCAGATATTCTAATAATCTGTGGAAATGTATAGGTTCTTTAATAGATGAGAAACTAGACTTATATACGTAAGGGTATCATGTTTCAAATTTGCTTGTATGTTTTCTTTGTTGGTTTTTCCTGAGATCAATACACTGGAATGAGATTAAAATAATTAAATACTAAAAAAAAATTTTTTTTTAAAATTAACTACTCGGTTGAATTCCTGTCAAGTAAACCTTTTTACCCATTGCTTCCCGAAATAATCTCTGCCCTTTGACATCCATGATTTTTTTCTCCCATACTCTTTTGTTTGCCTGAGTTCTCCCCACATTCACTTCCTCTTTCCCTCCCCTTCCTGATTTCCCTGAACACTCTTCTTTTGTTTCTGCATTCCTTTAACATTTATTAATGGACATAAACATCTAAACTGGAACAGATGTGAATCCTCTTCTAGTCACTAAAATTGAGTACTGAGTATAGCAATGATTAAATTTTACTAACAGCAGTAATAGCTAGCCCTGCAGAAGTACTCTTCTAATGAGCATTTTGCTTAATTAACTCACTTAATCCTCGTACTATTCCAATGCATAGTCACTATTACTATCCCCATTTTACAAGTGAGGACAGAAAATGTAAGTGTCCCCAAGTTCATGCAACAGAGTGTGGCAGAGTCAGGACTTGAAGCCTGCTACCACACCAAACTAGATAGCTGAGTAGTAATGGTGCCTATCTCCTAGGACAGTCAATAAATAGTAGTTCTCTCCCCATTTCCTTTCCCTTCTGAACCATTAAAAATGATGTCTTTGCTCAAGTAATTCCAATGGCAAATATTTACTTGGTTCCTCCTCTATCCTTAAGCACTGTTCTCCACGTTAGGGATACTGTGGTGGGTGACTAAGGCAAACATGTGACTTGCACGCATTAGATCATGCTCATAATATTATTATTCTCATGAATGGCACTTGTGGGATGATGTCTGTTTCTCTCCTAGCATTTTACCCACAGCATAGATGCTGCAATCAAAACAAAAGCTGTATGAAAAGTGGGCAAGTAATTTAAGTTCCGTGTGTCTCAGTTTCAATATAAGTAATCTGGGGATAATAGTGCCTGCCTCTTAGGATTGTGGGGGTCGTTAATGAGTTAATTCAAGTAAAGCATATAGAACCATGATGGGCATCCATTCTTCTATTGTTGTTCATCCTCCCCGGTCCCCCCCATCCCGCCCCAAGTACTCCTCACATATACTTCCCTTAGTAATTATTTGTTGAATAGATGGACACAAAAGAAGAGGAACTACTCCCAGCACTGCTAAAGATAATGTTATTCTTTGAAAGCCCTTCCCGCTTGACTAATTTGCTGTGATTTTTTATTTCTTTTAGCATATAATGCTGGACACAAGTCTCACCTATGTAAAGGTCTGCCTTTAGTCTCTATATACCATTAGTAAAACATAAGCTTTCATCCTTAGTCAACTAATGAATAAAGGGTTCAGCCATTGCTGGAGAGATTTGAACTCAGAAGGGAAAAGGGTTATTCTTTTTTTCATTGTAATGAGCCTATTTATGTAAGAATAAGCCATTATGTCTTTGGTATGAAGTCTGTGCTTTTTGAACAGTTTCTTGAATTTTATTCCCTTTTATTCTCTTTTAACAAACCCATATTAGTCTCTTACTCATTACCGATTCCTTTGAGAAAGGATAACTTTTTCCTAATCTCCTAGACAACCCAGTTGCAGACTCTTGTTTTTTGCTGTTAGCAAGATCACATTGCCCTTGTCAGAGAATTTGGTGGGGATATATTTAAACGTGACTTAAATTAGTTAATTGTACACATTTCCCAAAGTTGAAAGAACTCACTGTAAAAATTCTATCCAAATCACCTCTAGGAATCTTCAGTGCAAGGCAAACTCTCGAGGTGTCCATCTGCATTCATGGGTGATGGTGCTATTAAGTCTTCTGTGACTGAGTGGTTTCACAGTGGACTTGAAGCAAAATGTGAGTCAGCTCATAAATGTGAGAAATTTCAGGAAGGCATTCAGAATCAACCAGAAAACAAATTTTCCAGCAGATTATGCTCTAAGTTTATTCATGTAATCAAACATCTCCTAGGCATCATGCCAGGCATTGTGCTAGGTGCTAAGATCAATGATGATGAACAAACATTCTCTACTCTAAAGGAACTCTCAGAATAATTTGAAGAAGCAGACTTGCTAATCAATTGTTTATTCTTTTATTGGAGAAATGGTAGTGGCAGAGATAATATGGCCACACCTAGTCAGCCTGGTGGTGAGAGATAGGTCAGGAAAACTTCTTGGAGGAGGTAATGCTGAGCTAAATCTCACTGGATGAAGAGGCTTAACTAGACCAAAGATATAGCTAGGTAGGAAATGGCAGGAACAAAGATGTGGGAGTGAGAACTAGTATAGCATGTCTACAGAATTGCCGGCGGTTCTGTGTTGTTTGTGTATAAAATATAGAATGGTACGAGGTGAGGTCAGATAGGCAGGAACAAGTTAAATTACTGTGGCTTGTTTTTTTTAATTTTCTGTCCTGTTAAGGAGAGTTGGGTTTAGCTTCAGGGCTATATGGAACTTGTAGATTTTAAACCTGGGGATGACATGGTCAGATTTGCATTTAGATAGGTCATTCCATAAACCGTGTGGAGACACGCTTTGATAAACCCGAGTTTGGATGTTGGAGGTACTACAGAAAGCTGTAGTTGTAAGAGATGGTAAGAGCCTGAAATCAGATTGTGTAGTAAAAGCTGGAGGGGGTAAATTTGAAATGTATGCTTGTTTGGATTTGGGGATGATAAGTCAAGGATGAATACAAGATTATTATCCAAGTGATTAAATGGATAATAAAAAGGAAATTAGTTCCTTTTAAGTTACTTAGATCATATTTCTATACCTTGTCTAAAGAAAACAACAAAAGACGTATGTCTTAATAAGCAGACCGAATTGCAGAATGGCCTTTTTTTCTTGGCTTTAAAATAAGTAAAAAGAGACAAACTGAATACTTTATGAAAAAAAAACAAAACCTGAAATTGCAGAAAAATTAGTCATTTTGTACAAATACATGTAAATGTATCCTTGGAAAATTAAAACTAAGATATGAATTAGGTGGGTTTATCTTACCAACTGCTGTCTTAATGCCATGTTGGCAATGAAACCAGACTGTCTAGTCTTGGTTTTATATTTCTGCTGCATTGACAAACGCTAGAAAACTAAACATGCAGAGTCTTGATCCAATTTTATGATAGCTGCAGAAACCTAGCCTGAGGGTTTGTTTACTATTGTTGGCATTCACAGTTTCTGCTGATACCCCAAGTCTGGTTGAATTAGACACTATTTTAGTTGGATCAAGGGTTCCAACTATGTATTATTTTTCTCTGATGAAAGGAAATTAATAGCCTCTTTCTTTCTTTCTTTCTTTCTTAAGAGCAAGAAAGAGAAAGAGAACATGCACGGGCATCATCCACACAATTGGGGCGGGGGTGGGGTGCGGCAGACAGAGGGAGAGGAAGAGAGAGAGAGGGAATCTCCACACTGAGAATGAAGCCTGACATGGGGCTTGATCTGACAACCCTGAGATCATGACCTGAGCCAAAATCAAGAGTCAGATGCTTCAGCCACTGAGCCACTCAGCGGCCCCAATAGCCTTTATTTCTAATCTAGGTAAGGCAGATATGCGTTTCCTCCATTCATTATAAAAACCCCAGTAGTAGCCCCATTATACAGATAAGGAAATTGAAACCAGAGACATCGTAGAGCTATAAATGAAGGAAAGGAGATTTGAACTAGTTCTCCGAGAATGCGTGTAAATGTCCTGACAGTCCCTGAAATAACCTTTAGTATTCTAATCACTGGACAGAAAGAACATGACACCAGTTATCTTCAGTCACTATTTATTTATTATAATTTACCACTCAGCTTTTTTCCCCCTCCCACTTTCTCTCTTTTTTGTAGACAAACACACTTGCTTCAGTTACGGGGAACGTGGATAAGCATTAAAATGTATTCAGTGCTCACCATGGGCCTCACACATGAATCAGGAGGTGGAAGAGGCAGAAGTTTTAAGCCATAGTGACTTGGATTTGACTCCAATTACTCCTGTGCGGCTCTAGGCAATCGTTTAAACTCTATAAGCCTCATTTTCATAAAATCGAGTTTTGTAAAGACTAAATGCAATGTTCTAAAAATATTGCATAAAATAGGTAGCTTCTCTTATTTCTCTAACCACTGGCCTGGGTTAATTCACACATATAAGTCTACAAAACAATTTCATGAGATCATCTAGAAATGTAAACACTGAGATAACTGAGACAGGAATTAAACAAAAGCACCAACATTATATTGTTAGAATGAAGCAGAAGCAAATTTAAATTTCAAATTCATTCTAAAAACTATTCTTTTTCTACTATAATATGATTTAGAATGTATTTATTAAAAGTAATAGTTTGTATTTATTGTTTACTTAAACTAAGCACTTTGCTGAATATTTTTTGTAGACATTTTTAATTCTAAAAACAAGCTTTTAGGTAAATAGGATTTTTGTCCCTTTTGTATAAATGAGAGAACCGATTTTTAGAGAAGTTAATGAACCTATTCAACGTCACACATTAAGAAAATAGCGAGCAATTCAGCACTCTAAACACACCATTAAATAGATACATGCTTTAGAATAGATAATTTCTGGGGCACCTGGCTGGCTCAGTTGATAGAGCAGGTGACTCTTGATATTGGGGTTGTGAGTTCAAGCCCAAGGTTGGGTGTAGAGATCACTTTAAAAAATCTTTAGAATAGATATCTTCTGTGATCAACCTATTTTATCAATTCATATTTAAGACCTGTAAATAAAGAGTTATAAAATTAAGCTTGAATATTATTGCAGAAGTGATTGTGACCCTATGTTTGGTCCAGTCCAGAGTATCAGTTGTATATATCATGTACTGGTTCCAACCCACTAACGCAGCAAAAGAAATGAAGAGGAAGGCTATTGAGTAATTTACAGTCTCAGTGGGAAAGCAGATGACATGGAAAATCATCAACAATACGAGAGACAGACCCACATCCACAGTCAAACATCATGAAACCAGTTCAGTGGGGCCACCAGTGCTGTGAGCACTGAGCCCTGCTCTACACAGGTAGGGCCTCAGCTCCCTCCTGCCCTGCACACAGGCTGCCAGGACAGTCCCCTTCCTCTGAACCTAGGAAAAGTCTGTCTCAACTTTGGAGTTGCAACTGCTGGCCTTCAGCTTGGTTCTTTTTTTTTAAAATTTATTTATTTATTTTTTTAAATTAATTTATTTTTATTTTTTTATTTACAGCATAACAGTGTTCATTGTTTTGGCATCATACCCAGTGCTCCATGCAGTACGTGCCCTCCCTATTACCCACCACCTGGTTCCCCAACCTCCCCGCCCCCCGCCACCCCTTCATAACCCTCTGGTTGTTTTTCAGAGTCCATAGTCTCTCATGGTTCATCTCCCCTTCCAGTTTCCCTCAACTCCCTCTCCTCTCCATCTCCCCATGTCCTCCATGTTCTTTGTTATGCTCCACAAATAAGTGAGACCATATGATACTTGACTCTCTCTGCTTGACTTATTTCGCTCAGCATAATTTCTTCCAGTCCCGTCCATGTTGCTACAAAAGTTGGGTATTCATCCTTTCTGATGGAGGCATAATACTCCATTGTGTATATGGACCACATCTTCCTTATCCATTCATCCGTTGAAGGGCATCTTGGTTCTTTCCACAGTTTGGCAACCGTAGCCATTGCTGCAATAAACATTGGGGTACAAATGGCCCTTCTTTTCACTACATCTGTATCTTTGGGGTAAATACCCAGCAGTGCAATTGCAGGGTCATAGGGAAGCTCTATTTTTAATTTCTTCAGGAATCTCCACACTGTTCTCCAAAGTGGCTGCACTAACTTGCATTCCCACCAACAGTGTAAGAGGGTTCCCCTTTCTCCACATCCTCTCCAACACACGTTGTTTCCTGTCTTGCTAATTTTGGCCATTCTAACTGGTGTTAGGTGGTATCTCAATGTTGTTTTAATTTGAGTCTCCCTGATGGCTAGTGATGATGAACATTTTTTCATGTGTCTGATAGCCATTTGTATGTCTTCGTTGGAGAAGTGTCTGTTCATATCTTCTGCCCATTTTTTGATATGATTATCTGTTTTGTGTGTGTTGAGTTTGAGAAGTTCTTCATAGATCCTGGATATCAACCTTTTGTCTGTACTGTCATTTGCAAATATCTTCTCCCATTCCGTGGGTTGCCTCTTTGTTTTGTTGACTGTTTCCTTTGCTGTACAGAAGCTTTTGATCTTGATGAAGTCCCAAAAGTTCATTTTTGCTTTTGTTTCCTTGGCCTTTGGAGACATATCTTGAAAGAAGTTGCTGTGGCTGATATCGAAGAGGTTACTGCCTATGTTCTCCTCTAGGATTCTGATAGATTCCTGTCTCACGTTGAGGTCTTTTATCCATTTCGAGTTTATCTTTGTGTATGGTGTAAGAGAATGGTTGAGTTTCATTCTTCTACATATCGCTATCCAGTTTTCCCAGCACCATTTATTGAAGAGACTGTCTTTTTTCCATTGAATATTTTTTCCTGTTTTGTCGAAGATTATTTGACCATAGAGTTGAGGGTCCATATCTGGGCTCTCCACTCTGTTCCCTGGTCTATGTGTCTGTTTTTATGACAGTACCATGCTGTCTTGGTGATCACAGCTTTGTAGTAAAGCTTGAAATTGGGTAACGTGATGCCGCCAGTTTTGTTTCTGTTTTTCAACATTTCCTTAGCAATTCAGAGTCTCTTCTGACTCCATACAAATTTTAGGATTATTTGCTCCAGCTCTTTGAAAAATACCGGTGGAATTTTGATCGGAATGGCATTAAAAGTATAGATTGCTCTAGGCAGTATAGACATTTTTTTTTTTTTTAAACATTTATTTGACAGAGACAGCTCACAAGTAGATAGAGAGGCAGGCAGAGAGAGAGAGAGAGGGAAGCAGGCTCCCTTCTGAGCAGAGAGCCCCATGTGGGACTTGATCCCAGGACCCCGAGATCATGACCTGAGCCGAAGGCAGCGGCTTAACCCACTGAGCCACCCAGGCGCCCGGCAGTATAGACATTTTAACGATGTTTATTCTTCCAATCCATGAGCATGGAACAGTCTTCCATCTTTTTGTGTCTTCTTCAATTTCTTTCATGAGTGTTCTGTAGTTCCTCGAGTACAGGTCCTTTACTTCTTTGGTTAGGTTTATGCCCAGGTATCTTATGGTTCTTGGTGCTATAGTAAATGGAATCGATTCTCTAATTTCTATTTTCGATTTTCTAATTTCTATTTTCATTGTTAATGTATAAGAAAGCCACTGATTTCTGTACATTGACTTTGTATCCTGCCATGTCACTGAATTGCTGTATGAGTTCTAGTAGTTTGGGGGTGGAGTCTTTGGGGTTTTCCATATAAAGAATCATGTCATCTGCGAAGAGAGAGAGTTTGACTTCTTCCTTGCCAATTTGGATACCTTTTATTTCTCTTTGTTGTCTGATTGCCGTTGCTAGAACTTCTAATACTATGTTGAACAAGAGTGGTGAGAGTGGGCATCCTTGTCGTGTTCCTGATCTCAACGGGAAGGCTGCAAGCTTTTTCCCATTGAGGATGATATTTGCTGTGGGTCTTTCATAGATAGATTTTATGAAGTTCAGGAATGTTCCCTCTATCCCTATACTTTGAAGCGTTTTCATCAGGAACGGATGCTGGATTTTGTCAAATGCTTTTTCTGCATCCATTGAGAGGACCATGTGGTTCTTCTCTCTTCTCTTATTGATGTGTTCTATCACACTGATTGATTTGCGAATGTTGAACCAACCTTGCAACCCAGGGATGAATCCCACCTGGTCATGGTGGATAATCTTTTTAATGTGCTGCTGGATCCTGTTTGCTAGGATCTTGTTGAGAATCTTTGCATCCATATTCATCAGTGATATTGGTCTGAAATTCTCCTTTTTGGTAGGGTCTTTGCCTGGTTTGGGGATCAGGGTAATGCTGGCTTCATAAAAAGAGTCTGGAAGTTGTCCTTCTGCTTCAATTTTTTGGAACAGCTTCAGGAGAATTGGTGTTATTTCTTCTTTGAAAGTTTGGTAGAATTCCCCAGGGAATCCGTCAGGTCCTGGGCTCTTGTTTTTTGGGAGGTTTTTGATCACTGCTTCAATCTCGTTACTAGATATCGGTCTATTCAGGTTGTCAATTTCTTCCTGGTTCAATTTTGGGAGTTTGTAGCTTTCCAGGAATGCATCCATTTCATCTAGGTTGCTTAGCTTATTGGCATATAACTGTTGGTAATAATTTCTGATGATTGTTTCTATTTCCTTCGTGTTAGTTGTGATCTCTCCCTTTTCATTCATAATTTTATTAATTTGGGCTTTCTCTCTTTTCTTTTGGATTAGTGTGGCCAATGGTTTATCGATCTTATTGATTCTTTCAAAAAACCAGCTTCTAGTTTCATTGATACATTCTACTGTATCTCTCGTTTCTACCTCATTGATCTCTGCTCTAATCTTGATTATTTCCCTTCTTGCATGTGGAGTTGGTTTGATTTGTTGTTGATTATCCAGTTCTTTAAGGTGTAGAGACAGCTGGTGTATTCTGGATTTTTCAATGTTTTTGAGGGAGGCTTGGATGGCTATGTATTTCCCCCTTAGAACTGCCTTTGCTGTATCCCATAGGTTTTGGACCGAGGTGTCTTCATTCTCATTGGTTTCCATGAATTGTTTAAGTTCATCTTTGATCTCCTGGTTGATCCAAGCATTCTTAAGCAAGGTGTTCTTTAGCTTCCAGGTGTTTGAGTTCCTTCTGAACTTTTCCTTGTGATTGAGCTCCAGTTTCAAAGTATTGTGATCGGAGAATATGCAGGGAATAATGTCAGTCTTTTGGTATCGGTTGAGTCCTGCTTTGTGACCCAGTATGTAGTCTATTCTGGAGAAGGTTCCATGTGCACTTGAGAAGAATGAGTATTCTGTTGTTTTAGGGTGGAATGTTCTGTATACGTCTATGAGGTCCATCTGGTCCAGTGTTTCATTCAATGCTCTTATTTCTTTATTAATTTTCTCCTTCGAAGATCTGTCTATTTCTGAGAGAGGCGTGTTAAGATCTCCTACTATTATTGTATTCATATCAATGTGACTCTTTATCTTGATTAATAGTTTTCTTATGTAATTGGGTGCTCCCATATTGGGGGCATAGATATTCACAATTGTTAGATCGTCTTGGTGGATAGTCCCTTTAAGAATTATGTAGTGTCCTTCTGTATCTCTGACTACAGTCTTTAGTTTAAAATCTAATTTATCTGATATGAGAATCGCTACCCTGGCCTTCTTTTGAGGCCCATTGGCATGAAAGATGCTTCTCCATCCCTTCACTTTCAGTCTGGGTGTATCCTTAGGTTCAAAATGGGTCTCTTGTAGACAACATATGGATGGGTCCTGTCGTTTTATCCAATCTGCAACCCTGTGTCGTTTTATGGGCGCATTTAGGCCATTCACATTGAGAGTGATTATTGAGAGATAGGTTTTTATTGACATCGTGTTGCCTTTGAAGTCTTTCTGTCTGTAGATTGTTTCTATATTTCTGTTCAATGATATTCTTAGGATTTTTTCTCTTTTATAGGACCCCCCTTAATATTTCCTGCAGTGTCGGCTTGGTGGTTGCATAGTCTTTTAAGCCTTGCTGGTCTTGGAAACTCTTTATCTCTCCATCCATTTTAAATGTCAGTCTTGCTGGATAGAGTATTCTTGGTTGCATGTTCTTCTCATTTAGTACTCTGAATATATTTTGCCAGCCCTTCCTGGCTTTCCAGGTCTCTGTGGAAAGGTCTGATGTTATTCTAATGGGCTTTCCTCTGTATGTAAGAAGCTTCTTTGTCCTAGCTGCCTTTAAGAGGGTCTCTCTTGAAACATAATTCCCCATTCTAACTATAAGGTGCCGTGAGGACTTTCGAGAATCTAAAATCTTGGGAGGAAATCTCTCTGCCTCTAGTACATGAACGTTGTTTCCATTTGTGAGATTGGGAAAATTTTCATAGACAACTTCTTCCACTATATCTTCTAGACTTCTTTCTTTTTCCTCCCCTTCAGGGATTCCAATAATTCTGACGTTGGAACGTTTCATGGCATCGTTTATTTCCCTGACTCTGTTTTTGTGGCTTCTGAGCTGTTTGTTCCAGGCTTCCTCCTGTTCCTTTCTCTCTATCTGTTTGTCCTCCAGATCACTAATTCTTTTTTTTTTTTTAAAGATTTTATTTATTTGACAGAGAGAGATCACAGGTAGATAGAGAGGCAGGCAGAGAGAGAGAGAGAGGGAAGCAGGCTCCCCACCAAGCAGAGAGCCCGATGCGGGACTCGATCCCAGGACCTGAGATCATGACCTGAGCCGAAGGCAGCGGCTTAACCCACTGAGCCACCCAGGCGCCCCCAGATCACTAATTCTATCTTCTGTCTCAGTTACCCTAGCTTTTAGAGAATTTAGATTGGATTGGAACTCATTGAGAGCATTTTGAACATCATCCCTGGTGGCTTTCAGTCTGCCCTAATCAATTCTCTTTGGTCATCCATGGCTTTCTCCAACCTAGCTATTGCCTGGATAATTGTTAGTCTGAATTCCTTTTCTGACATATTGTCTATGTCGATAGCCATTAGCTCTGTTGCAGAAGGCCCATCCTCTGTATTTTTCTTCTGTTGGGTATTCCTCCTCCTAGTCATTTTGGTAAGAGATGACTAAACAGATGCAGCTGGACTTATCGATTGTGGTGCAGTCAATGTGCACCCTGGAACGCTTCTGTGCAATCAGGATTCCCCACCCAAATGAGAGAAAAAAGAAAAGAAAAAGAAATAGAGAAGAAGAAACAAAAAAAAGGGGGGGGGGAAGGAAAAAAAAAAGAGAGAGAGAGATAGGAAAAAAAGGGAAGATAAAAGAGAAGGCTCAGCCCAAATGGGCCACAAGGTAAGATTTGTGGAGTATACAAACAAAAACAGACAGACAAAAAGAGTGATAAAAGTATATGACAAGAGAAAAAAAATATGTATATATAAGCAAAAAAAAGGGAAGAACCTCATCAGAAAGAACCCCAAGTATAAGATTTATATATTATCAGGACAAACACAAATTCATAGAAACACTGACAGAAGGAAAAATTGGGAGAATGGTTATAGATTCTCAGTGTGGGTGAGGAAGGTTATTTTGATTCTTCCTGAAGGTATCTTGATGTTTTTGTTAAGGGACTCAACTTTCCTAAGTTACAGGGGGATTAGAAACTGGTTTGCCTATAGGAGTAGCATTGATTGGGGAAAGGGAATTACCTTGAAGTTTAACTCTATATGTATAGTAGAAAATAAAAATTAAAAAAGAATAAACTAGACTAAACTAAGTTAAAATTAAAAAAGAATTAAAAAAATAGAAAAACAAAAGAAAAACACGGGTGTATGTATCAAAAAGTTCAGGTTAGAAGGTTATTAAAGAATTTGATGTACTGGATATCTCAGTGTGATGGTAAATAAGTTAAAAAATTATCTGTATGTATAAAAAAAAAGAACCAGAATATTGGTAAAGAGTTAAAAATAACAGTTGTATTTATGAAGTAGTGGTGGTTGTTCTCTTGTAGTCTTTTTTTTCCCTTCCTTCCTGGTTGGTTTTCTGGGGGAGGGGCCTGCCACGTGGGTTTTCAGACAATGATGTTCCCTGAGTTAGGTCCTCCCGCTCCCCTCAAGGGGGTGAGCTCTATTTTTCAGGAAACTATTTTTTTCAGCCTTTTGTTCTCTGGGGGTTTTTATGTTCTTTCATCTGCTTTCTCTCGCCTTGACAGCTTTTGATGGTTTTTGGAGGTTTAGAGGAGAGCAAACAGCACCCCAACCTCCCTCTCAGAGAGAAGCCTCAGACTGTTTTGCAAAAGCTGCTGGCAGAGTCGGTTCTGAGTCACTGTCCCTGGGGATGCAGGAGCACCTCGTTGTACCCAAAACCAGGGCAGCGGTGGCTGTCTAGGCAGCTCCAGACCGCCAGAGAGGTTCCGAGCTGAGATCGCACATTGAGATTTTCCCGCTGTCCTGGGCTGGGAATGTCTGGTTTTTCCAGCTGCCAGAGCTCCAGGCTAGCGCCTATGAGCACCTATCCCAAGGGAGGGTGTGGGACGCGCACGTTTCAGGATTGCCGTCTGGCCAGGCTCCCAGCCCCTCACGGGAGCCAGACCCCACTCGTTCTCGGGCGCGCTGGCATTCAGGTGCACTGGCGGCTCAGGGACGGAGACCTGATTTCTCCGCCGCACTCTCTCTGGCTCCGCGCCAGGGGAGACTGTCCTGGGTCCGGGGACTTAGGTCCCTGACCCTAACCGCCCAGGTTCCCACTATTACCCCCCGCGATCCTTTGCTGTTTGTTTTCTGAGTGCTTTCAACCAGACTCCAAGTTAATGCTGGTCCCCAGACGCAGAGCACTCTCGTGTTGTGGTGTTACTTTCCAATCGGTCACCTCTGGTGGCTCCGTCCCCCTTTTGTTTATCTTCCGATATCAGTCCGATGTTCCCAGTCTGCTTTACCTGCCACTGGCGTCTTCTGCTCCAGTAGAGATCCAGATGTGTATAATTCTGATCTCAGGCTGATTTCATGGGTGGTCGGTGTTCTTTGGTAGGTAATCAGCTCACTTTAGGGTACAGGTTGAAATGGTGCCTCCTCCTACTTCCCCGCCATCAGATCTATTCCACAGGCTCATCCAACACAAGGGGTTCAGTCTTCCATGTGCCAGACAGAAGGAGAGAAATGGTCACCAGTGAAAAGTCCCAGTGGTGACTGTAGGACGCATGCTTCTGCTGAGGCTTGAGACAATCTTCCCCTAGATCCAAAAATCTTAACATTCAGCACCTAGAAACATGCTGCTTTGGAGATCAATGATGAGCAGTCAGAGCACATCAAACTGGGATCCACAAATGCACTGCTGATGGGAAGTCCGGGTCCCTGAGGTGAGACTCCGCCGGGTCCTCGAGAGCGGCGGGGCTGACGGGTGCAGGCAGGTCGCAGGGTGAGAGCTGTGGCCCAGGGCAGGGGCGCAGGGGTCCGGGGGCACAGGCGGCGATGGCCCACCTGGAGGGCAGGCGGCTCCACACCAGGTCCGGGCTGGGCGTCCTCGCTTCAGCTTGGTTCTTAATGAGCCTCTGGCCAGCTCTAGGGGAGACTGGCTAAGTAACTATCAGGCAAATTCACATTTTATTATTTGAAGTGCCTTTGCTCCCCTCCAACCTCAAACAGAAGAAGAAGGTTAAGGTTCTGGGAAGCAGCCCTCCCTTAAAAAAAAAGACAAGTATCTTCGCTACCACACAAGTAGAAAGATCAGGCAATTCAAATTCTGTATTTTACATTTGTGCTTATTAGGCCTTTTTGAAATATTTATGTGTCTTGAGCCTTTTTTTTTAAGGCTGAATTAATAATGAATGTTCAAAATTGTTTTGTAATGTGCACTTTTAATTGAACTTGTGTATATCATGCTTTGTTTTTTTTGTGGGTTTTTTTTTAACATAACCTGAGAATTTTGGAAAACTTCGTGACTCAGTAACAACTGATCCAAAAATATTGCTTAGTAATATGCATAATGCAATTATGTTATATATTAGTCAGCCAAATGACTCATGAGATTCTAAAAGTTTAAGAACAAAAGAATCATTAAAAGTTGGTCATCTTATCCCAATACCATCACTTCTTAAATAAGCAGAAAAAAGCTCAGAGATATAACATGATTTTTTCTAAATCCTACGGCTCGATAGGGACAAAACAAGAAGTTTATTTGTCTTTGTGTGTAACATTTGGTATTACAGTAAGCACTTTTTTTTCCCAAAGATTTTATTTATTTATTTTTCACAGAGAGAGAGCACAAGCAGGGGGAGTGGGAGAGGGAGAAGCCGACTCCCCACTGGACTCCATCCCAGGAACCTGGGATCATGACCTGAGCCGAAGGCAGACGCTTAACTGACTAATCCACCCCACACTAAGTGCTTTTTTTTTTTAAATATTTTATTTATTTATTTGACAGCGAGAGAGGTCACAAGTAGGCAGAGAGGCAGGCAGAGAGAGAGGGAGACACAGGCTCCCCACTGAGCAGAGAGCCGGATGCGGGGCTTGATCCCAGGACCCTGAGATCATGACCTGAGCCGAAGGCAGAGGCTTAACCCACTGAGCCACCCAGGTGCCCCACACTAAGTGCTTTTTAAGTTAAATTGACTTGAGCCAGGTTTCCATGGCTCTCCAACGTTTCCATTATGGGTGGTATAATTCTTCCAGTTCTTTCACTGGTGTATATTCTTGACATCTAGCAGCATAGACTGAGGTGGCATAATTAACATAACATCCGTATTGAGAACACAGATCAGTTTAAACCAGTCCCATGTGTTATCCAGCTCTTGAATTTACATATGTATAGAGAATACCTAGGTATTGTTTCCATAACTATTATACTTTTATACTATTTAGCTAAATACAGTTACCACAAAAGCAGAAACTTAAATTAAGAGGGGGCAACTACCTAGCACATTTTCAGGAGCTATGTTTTTTTTTTTTTTAAAGATTTTATTTATTTATTTATTTGACAGCGAGAGAGAGAGATCACAGGTAGGCAGAGAGGCAGGCAGAGAGAGAGAGAAAGAGAGGGAAGCAGGCTTCCTGCCGAGCAGAGAGCCTGATGTGGGATTCGATCCCAGGACCCTGAGATCATGACCTGAGTGGAAGGCAGCGGCTTAACCCACTGAGCCACCCAGGCACCCCAGGAGCTATGTTTTACTTTTATCAGTATAGTCTACGAAATCATAAAGCTACTATAGAGAATTATGGGGAGCAGCTACCATCATCTCCTGCAGGCAAGGATCTTGGGGGGAAAAACCAAGACCTGTGGTTTCCACAGAGGAGAATGTATCTTCTTATGGTGCTTAGGCTGTCTCTGGATTATTGACTGCACATCATTTATTTAAAATGTGGTAACATGTTTATCAACTATTAGAAAGTACATACAGGTGTTTTATAACTTGCTACAGGCTTTTTCAGCCAGGTCATTCCCAATCCCTCCATTTTCATGTCACGAGCACACCCTGTACAGAAGACAGAATTTCCTAATTTTCTGATCGCAATAACTGGTGCAGTTCTTGGAAACGCTGGAATTCTCCTTATTTAAGTTTGAAATCAAACAAAACACTCAAGAGAAGCAAATGTTTTGTTTCTGCGGTTCTCTCTCACGGGCAGGAAACATGTTTGTCAAGTCCATTCATTGTAAAGGAATTGGTTCCTTTCCATTAAGGCGAGTGAATGTCACCTTGGAATGAGCTGGATGATGCCATGGGGGGGGTGAAGGTGAAGCTAAAATGTTGGTTTGCAACCTTGGGAGTTCCCTGAATGAAATCTGAAGCTGACTCTGTACACTAAGGGCAAGGAGAGACAGGACAAAGAGGCAGGCCACTCGGGACTAGGAGGTGGCCGTTTTAACAAATAAGGAACTTACATACAAGTCTTGTTTGAATGGCTGCAAGATGACTAGACCTCCACACCCACTCCACTTCAGATCTCAAACTTGTAGAGAGTGGCCTTAATTGGATTCAATTGTATATTCTTTCCAGATGGTCCAATATATAGTTCACCCTCAAAACAATGCCCTTGACACAGCTCCTAGTGTGGGAATGGTGGTCAGGAGAGGGTGGAAAGCCCCTGATTGCCTGGTCCCAGCCAGGGGGTCAACCATTGGTCAAGTCTTCTCAATTAGGTTGGCTGAAAATTGAATGGGAAAGTAGGAAAGTATCAAGGCCACCTCAGAGGAACAAAATGTGTACCATTTCTTATCAGTTCATCTAAATGGTCCTCAAAATGGTCTTTTGAGAGGCAATGATCTGTATCAAACAAGGCGCTGGACCTGGATTAACAGAAAAAAGTTGATTCTCCCTTCAGAGTGCAATACCACATAGCATTCTGACAACTGAGTGACTCAGAAGCTGCTTCTAATCAAGATATTAACGAATAGCCTCAGGCTAAGTCTGGTTGTTGGGGGATATTTGATATTCTGGTTTACTCCATGTTATTAGCAAGCTGTGTTAAATAAAACTGCTTCTATGAAAGTGCCCATAGACAGTACAAAGACAAAAAGTGAGAGAGGAGAATTATGCTTCATTCTGGACATCTGGGAAAGTCTGACTAGTCAAGGGGGCTCAGATACTAAAACCCTTGACAGGTAGGTTTATTTCTTAATCAAAGATAAGTGCCAGAAGCTTGCTTAGATTACCAAAATTCTTTGTTCTAAATCTGTATCTATCAAGCAGGCTTTTGATTACAATTTAACTTCCCATGTACTTTCCCAGAGGGCAGAAAACATAACTGATCTGTGAGCATTTGAGGAAATGTAACTGTTTTATTTGTCATGACCTAATGCTTGAGTTGTTTTGAAACAGCTTCAGTGCAACATGATTCATATAACATTTAACCATTCACATACCATTTAATCTTTCAATTCAACCATTTAAAATGTATTAATTCAACATTGTTATTGTTGTTTTGCATAGTCATAGAGTTGTTCAACCATTGCCAAAATAAAATTTGTATTTTCTACTACTTATATCACCCCAAAATGAAAATCTGTTGCCATTTGCAGTCACTGCCCTTTGTTGTTTTTTTTAATTAATTATTTTTATTAACATATAATGTATTATTTGCCCCAGAGGTACAGGTCTGTGAAGCATCAGGCTTACATGCTTCACAGCACTCACCATAGCACATACCCTCCCCAATGTCCATAACCCAACCACCCTCTCCCTACTCCACCACCCCCAACCAACCCTCAGTTTGTTTTGTAAGATTGAGAGTCTTTTATGGTTTGTCTCCCTCCCGATCCCATCTTGTTTCATTTTTTCCTTCGCTACTCCCCAAACTCACCACTTTGCCTCTCAAATTCTTCATATCAGGGAGATCATATGATAATTGTCTTTCTCTGATTGACTTATTTCCCTAAGCATAACACCCTCTAGTTCTATCCTCGTCATTGCAAATGGCAAGATTTAATTTATTTTGATGGATGCACAACAGTATTCCTTTGTGTGTGTGTGTGTATATATATATAAAATGTATATATACCACCTCTTCTTTACCCATTCATCTGTTGATGGACATCTAGGTTCTTTCCATAGTTTGGCTATTGTAGACATTGCTGCTATAAAGATTCGGGTGCACGTGCCCCTTCGGATCACTACGTTTGTATCTTTAGGGTAAATACCCAGTAGTGCAATTGCTGGGTCATAGGGTAGATCTATTTTCAACATTTTGAGGAACCTCCATGCTGTTTTCCAGAGTGGCTCCACCAGCTTGCATTCCCACCAACAGTATAGGAGGGTTCCCCTTTCTCCACTTCCTCGTTAGCATCTGTCATTCCCTGACTTGTTAATTTCAGCCATTCTGACTGATATGAAGTGGTATCTCACTGTGGTTTTGATTTGTATTCCCCTGATGCCAAGTGATGTTGAGCACTTTTTCACATGTCTGTTGGCCATCTGGATGTCTTCTTTGCAGAAATGTCTGTTCATGTCCTCTGCCCATTTCTTGATTTGGATTATTTGTTCTTTGGGTGTTGAGTTTGATAAGCTCTTTATAGATTTTGGATAACAGCCCCATATCTGATATGTCATTTACAAATATCTTCTCCTAGTCTGTCAGTTGTCTTTTGGTTTTATTGACTGTTTCCTTTGCTGTGTAAAAGCTTTTGATCTTGATGAAATCCCAATAGTTCATTTTTGCCCTTGCTTGCCTTGTCTTTAGCGATGGTTCTAGGAAGAAGTTGCTATGGCTGAGGTCGAAGAGGTGGCTGCCTGTGTTCTTCTCAAGGATTTTGATGGACTCCTGTCTCATGTTGAGGTCTTTCATCCATTTTGAATCTATTTTTGTGTGTGATATAAGGAAATGGTCCAGTTTCATTCTTCTGTGTGTGGCTGTCCAATTTTCCCAACACCAGTTTTTGAAGAGACTGTCTTTATTCCATTGGACATTCTTTCCTGCTTTGTCAAAGATTAGTTGACCATAGAGTTGAGGGTCTATTTCTGGGCTCTCTATTCTGTTCCATTGATCTATGTGTCTGTTTTTGTGCCAGTACCATACTGTCTTGATGATGACAGCTTTGTAATAGAGCTTGAAGTCCGGAACTGTGATGCCACCAACTTTGGCTTTCTTTTTCAACATTCCTGTGGTTATTCAGGGTCTTTTCTGGTTTTAGGACTATTTGTTCCATTTCTTTGAAAAAAATGGATGGTATTTTGATAGGGATTGCATTAAACGTGTAGATTGGTTAGGTAGGATAGACATTTTCACAATAATTTTTCTTCCAATCCATGAGCATGGAACATTTTTCCATTTCTTTGTATCTGCCTCAGTTTCTTTCATGAGTACTTTATAGTTTTCTGAGTACAGATCCTTTGCCTCTTTGGTTAGGTTTATCTCTAGGTATCTGTGGTTTTGGGTGCAATTGTAAATGGGCTTGACTCCTGAATTTCTCTTCCTTCTGTCTTGCTGTTGGTGTATAGAAATGAAACTGCCTTCTGTGCATTGATTTTATATCCTGACACTTTACTGAATTCCTATATGAATTCTAGCAGTTTTGGGGTGGAGTCTTTTGGGTTTTCCACATAAAGTATCATATCATCTGCAAAGAGTGATAGTTTGAATCTTCTGTGCCAATTCAGATGCCTTTTATTTCTTTTTGTTGTCTGATTGCTGAGGCTAGGACTTCTAGTACTGTGTTGAATAGCAGTGGTGGTAGTGGACATCCCTGCCATGTTCCTGACCTTAGGGGGAAAGCTCTCAGTTTTTCCCTGTTGATAATGATATTCGCTGTGGGTTTTTCATAGATGGCTTTGATGTTATTGAGGTACATACTCTCTATCCCCCTATACTTTGAAGAGTTTTGATTAAGAAAGGAAGCTGTACTTTGTCAAATGCTTTTGCAGCATATATTGAGAGTATCATATAGTTCTTGTTCTTTCTTTTATTAATGT
The DNA here is from genome assembly GCF_922984935.1 of Meles meles. Lineage (NCBI taxonomy): Eukaryota > Metazoa > Chordata > Mammalia > Carnivora > Mustelidae > Meles > Meles meles. The sequence goes on from NC_060072.1 coordinate 99,356,129, forward strand.
ATTGTATCACATCAGTTGATTTGTGCATATTGAACCAACCTTGCTACACAGGAATAAATCCCACTTGGTTGCAGTGAATAATCCTTTTTATGTACTGTTGGGTCCTATTGGCTAGTATTTTGGTGAGAATTTTTGCATCTGTGTTCATCAAAGATATCAGTCTGTAATACTCCTTTCTGATGGGGTCTTTGTCTGGTTTTGGGATCAAGGAAATGCTGGCCTCATAAAATGAGTTTGGAAGTTTTTCTTCCACTTCCATTTTTTTGGAAAGTTTCAGGAGAATAGATATTAATTCTTTAAATGTTTGGTAGAATTCCCCTGGGAAGCTGTCTGGCCCTGGGTCCTTGTTTGTTGGGAGATTTTTGATGACTGCTTCAATCTCCTTACTGGTTATTGATCTGTTCAGGTTTTCTATTTCTTCCTGGTTCAGTTTTGGTAGTTTATGTCTCTAGGAATGCATCCATTTCTTACAGATTGTCAAATTTACTGACATATAGTTGCCCATAATATATTCTTATAATTGTTTGTATTTCTTTGGTGTTGGCTGTGATCTCTCCTCTTTCATTCATGATTTTATTTATTTGGGTCCTTTCTCTTTTCTTTTTGATAAGTCTGGCCAGGGGTTTATCAATCTTCTTAATTCTTCCAAAGAACAAGCTCCTAGTTTTGTTGATTGTTTCTATTGTTTTTTTGTTTGTTTGTTTGTTTGTTTGTTTGTTTCCATTTCATTGATTTCTGCTCTGATCTTTATGATTTCTCTTCTCCTGCTGGGTTTAGGCTTTCTTTATTGTTCTTTCTCCAGCTCCTTTAGGTGTAGGATTAGGTTGTGTCCTTGAGAACTTTCTTGTTTTCTGAGAAAGGCTTGTATCGCTATACACTTTCCTCTCAGGACTGCCTTTCCTGTGTCCCACAGATTTGGAACAGTTGTGTTTTCATTTTTATTTGTTTCCATGAATTCTTTAAATTCTTCTTGATTTCCTGGTTGACCCATTGATTCTTTAGTAGGATGTTCTTTAGCCTCCATGTATCTGAGCTCATTCCAACTTTCCTCTTGTGATTGAATTCTAGCTTCAGAGCATTGTGGTCTGAAAATATGGAGGGAATGATCCCAATCTTTTGGTACAAGTTGAGACCTGGTTTGTGTCCCAGGATGTGATCTAGTCTGGAAAATGTTTCATGTGCACTGGAGAAGAATGTGTGTTCTGTTGATTTGGGATGGAATGTTCTGAATATATCTGTGATGTCTATCTGGTCCAATGTGTCACTTAAGGCATTTATTTTCTTGTTGATCTTTTGCTTGGATGGTCTGTCCATTTCAGGAGGAGTGGGTGTGTTAAACTCCCCTACTATTATATTATTGTCGATGTGTTTCTTTGATTTTGTTATTAATTGGTTTATATAGTTGGTTGCTCCCATGTTAGGGGGCATAGATATTTAAAACTGCTAGATCTTCTTGTTGGACAGACCCTTTCAGTACGATATAGTGTCCTTCCTCATCTCTTATTATAGTCTGTCTTAAAATCTAATTTATCTGATATAAGGATTGCCACTCCAGCTTTCTTTTGATGTCCATTAGCGTGGTAAATAGTTTTCCACCCCTCACTTTAAATCTGGAGGTGTCTTTGGGTCTAAAATGAGTTTCTTGTAGACAGCATATTGATGGGTTGTGGTTTTTTATCCATTCTGATACCCTGTGTCTTTTGATTGGGACATTTAGCCTATTTACATTCAGAGTAACTATTGAATATATAGATTTAGTGCCATTGTATTGCCTATAAGGTGACTGTTACTGTATCTTGTTTCTATTCCTTTCTGGTCTACTACTTTTAGGCTCTCCCTTTGCTTAGAGGACCCCTTTCAATATTTCCTGTAGGTTTGGTGTTTGTAAATTCTTTTAATTTTTGTTTGTCCTGGAAGCTTTTTATCACTCCTTCTCTTTTCAATGATAGCCTAGCTGGATATAGTATTCTTGGCTGCATGTTTTTCCTCCATTTAGTGCTCTGAATATATCATACCCATTCTTTCTGGCCTGCCAGGTCTCTGTGGATAAGTCTGCTGCCAATCTAATATTTCTATCATTGTATATTACAGACTTCTTCTCCTGAGCTCCTTTCAGGATTTTCTCTTTGTCACCGAGACTTGTAAGTTTCACTATTAGATGGTAGGGTGTGGACCTACTTTTATTGACCTTGAGGGGGGCTCTCTGTGCCTCCTGGATTTTGATGCTTGTTCCCTTTGCCATATTAGGGAAGTTTTCTACTATAATTTGCTACAATATACCTTCTGCTCCTCTTTCTCCTCTTCTTCTGGAATCCCAATTATTCTAATATCATTTCATCTTATGGTATCGCTTATTTCTCAAATTCTCCCCTCATGATCCAGCAGTTGTTTGTCTCTTTTTTTGCTCAGATTCTTTATTCTCTGTCATTTGGTCTTCTGTTTCACTAATTCTCTCTTCTGTTTCATTTATCCTAGCAGTAAGAGCCTTTTTTTTTTTTTATTGCACGTCATAAATAGCTTTTTTGATTTCAACTAGGTTAGATTTTAGTTCTTTTATTTCTCCAGAAAGTCTTCTCTAATCTCTTCTATGGATTTTTCAAGTCCAACTAGCACCTTGAGAATCATCATTCTGAACTCTAGTTCTGACATATTACCAATGTCTGTACTGATTAGGTCCCTAGCCCTCAATATTGCCTCTTGTTCTTTTTTGGTGGGAGAGTTTTTCTGCCTTTCATTTTACCCAGATAAGAATATATGAATGAGAAAATAAAATACTAAAAGTGTGCAAGACCCCAGAAAAATGTACATTAACCAAATCACAAGAGACCCAAAACTGGGGGGAGAAGAAAAGGGGGAAAAGAAATAAAAATTAAAAAAATTTATATGTATATATATTAGTTTGGTGAATAGGACAGTGCTACCCACTTGATTTTAGGTGTATTTGGGTCTCTTAGAAGACACTGCCTCCCAAATTTTAAAGTTAGAAAAACTTATATAGATACAAAAATAAGGGTAAACATGATGAAGGGATGGAATATGATTATAAAGATGAAAATTAAAAAATAAATTCCAAAAAGGGAATTGATAAGTTGGTTGGAAAAAGGGGGAAAAAAAGAGGAGAGAATATGCTGAGGTTGGAGACTAAAACAAAGGCATGTGCTAGATTTAGGGTATATTTTGATTTGTATCCCAAAATTATAAAGATAAAAAAACCCCTATATGTATACAAAAAATAAGGTTAAATAGAATGAAAGGATAAAATATGACTCTAACAATGAAGGTTTAAAAAGATTTTTGTTTTTAGAAAGGTATTAAGATAAACCAGTTAAAAAACATTAAAAGAGGAAAGAGGAAAAGTTAAAAAAAGAATGAAAAAAATTAAAAAAAAAATTTAACTTTGCAAGACTAAAGGATCATGGGGAAAAAGCCATGAATTCTAACCCTAGCTCTGTAGGTCCGCTGTTCTCCTTGATTGGTGAACTTGGTCTTGGTTGGATGTTCTTGTTGATCTTCTGGGAGAGGGGTGTGTTGCAGTGAATATCAAATGTCTTTGCCCAAGTGTGAATTGCACTGCCCTTGCCAGGGCCCTGGTTAAGTAATGTGCTCGGGTTCACTCTCTGGAGCTTTTGTTCCCTGAATACTTTCTGTAGAGCTCTGGAGGACAGGAATGAAAATTGTGGCCTCTCAATCTCCACCTGGAGGGGCCAAGAGCTTGGGGCCCCACACCTCATTGTGCCCTCAGAGAAAAGCAGTCAATCCCTCCTCTCTCCCTGGTCTCTGGCCATGCTCTGTGCTCACCTGGCCTATGACTGAGCATTTCTATCTCTGGTGCATGGCCCCATTTGGTGTCTCCAAACCCAGCAGATTCCTGCCCTGCATTCCTGTGCTGCTTTTCCTGGAGGAGGGAGGAGTGGGGGCATCTCTCTGGATCTGCCACTTGTGGAATCACTCCTCAAAGAGCAGTGGTTCAGCTGTGCCTTGGATCATGGTTTAAGGTAATCCCAGTCTGAAAGCTCACTCCTCAGCTCTGTCTCTGTAGTCAGCTTTCCCGCTCTAATACCTGGGAGGTCTGTCACACTCAGACAGCCCCGATCTTTCTGTGACCCTGTGGGACTTGAGACCACACTGTACCTGTGAGGGCTCCACCCCCACTTAGACTCTGAAGTGATGTCCCTCAGTGGAGCAGATTTCTAAAAGTTCTGATTTTGTGCCCCACTGTTCCACTGCTTGCTGGAAGCTGGCTGCTCCCCCATCATTTTGGATTCACTTCTCTACATGTCCTACCTTTTGGAAAGTGGTCGATTTTTTGTTCCTAGAATTACTGCTCTTCTCTTCTATCTCCTGTTGAGTTTGTATGTGTTCAGAATGGTTTGATAACTTTCTATCTGAACTCCTGGGACCTGATGTCATTTCAGTCTGCTACTCCTCTGCCATCTTGACTCTCCTCCCTGTCCATTGTTTTTTATTGTATTGTTTCATTTTGTTTTGCTTTAGGATTTTCTTTTCCAGTTTTATAGAGGTATAATCGATATATAATATTATATACATATAATGTACACAATGTAATGATTTGACACACATGTATATTAGAAAATATTTCTATCACGAAGTTAGTTGGCACATCCTTTACTTTGTATAATTACCATTTTTATTTTTATACTAAGAACATTTAAGATCTACTTAGCCATAACCATAGTAAATTTCAATCATGCAATGCAGTGTTGTTAATTATAATCACCACAATGTACCTTAGATGCCTAAAACTTACTCATTTTATAATGGGAAAGTTTGTATCCTTTGACCAATATCTAATTGTCCCCATTCATCAGTTGATACACATTTGGGTTGTTTCCACTTTTTGGCTATAATGACTAAGGGTTCTATGAATATTCATATACAAGTTTTTGTAGGAATATATGTTTTCAACTCCTTGGCGTATATACCTAGGAGTGGAACTACTGAGACATATGGCAACCCTATATTTAACATTTTGAGGAAATGCCAAATCAATTTCCAAAGTGACTGTACCATTTTACATTTACACCAGTAATACATGAGGGTTCCAATTTCTCCATATCCTTTTCAATGTTTGATAAGAGTGTTATCTTTGTATGTGCTTGTCAAAAATGTTGTTATTTCTGTTATAACTATCTGCCCTGCTCTATGGGACTGCAATGAATTTATTCACCTTTACTGTCTTTACAATTTTGGTGTTTCTCACATTTCACTTTTGCCTATGTCCCTAGAAAATAGAGCCCAACCCCTTCCCAATATTGTACATTGTTAATTTTCTGCTTGTCTTACTGTCTTTTAGAGAGCATATAATACTGTACTGATTCTGGTATTTAGTAAAAGCATGGTACTATGGAAGGTAAAAAAATCTTTGGAACAAGAGGACTAAAGGACAAAAAACAAACAAACAAAAAAAACCCCCACATAGATGTCAGCAACACAGTTAAGTAGGAAGTTCTGGGTCCTCCTCCACCCCTAAGAAACACACTGATTCAGAACAACTCCTGGACAATTTTCCTGTATGAAATTGCCTTGTTGAAGATATTTGCTGAAGATCATATATGCATGGGCTTATTTCTGGGCCCTCTATAATGTTCTGTTGATCTATGTGTCTTTTTTATGCTTTTCTATAGCTTTATAACATAATTTGAAATCAAAACCGTGAACTTGTTGTTTCTCATGACTTCTCTGGCTCTTTGGAGTCTTTGTGTTTCTATATGAATTTTGGGATTCAGAGAAGGGCTTCTTAAAAGCAATTGGTGATATTTATTTTGATGCCTCTTCCTCATGTTCAAGATAACATTCATTCCCCTTAATGTATCACCCAATCCCTAGTAATCTGACTTCTCCTTCTCTCTAGTTTCAACCTCTGCTTTTTCTGGGCATGAGTACTACTTTTGGGGAGTACATTGAATTCCTCCTTCAATTACTGTCTTGGCTTTAAACCTCCACACTTCAGCCCACACTATTATATGTACTTTCAAACACGATTATATGACTTGGTTGCCTCTTTACAAGGCTTCTCATTATTCAGCAAAATATCACTTCCTCTAAGAAGTCAGGGCTTAAGATTTAATTTAAGTGCACTGGTTATATACTTTATATCATTGCTCATGATTTTATTCTGTTGAAATCCTTAGTTTATTTACTGTTTCTCCCATTAGATTTCTGAAGGAGAATATCTAAGTTGTCAACCTGTGCCTTTCCAAGGCCTAGTACAGTGCTTAATATATTGCTGGTGCTCAGGTAATATATATGGACTCTGAATAAATATGGATGGATGGATGGATGAATGAATGAATGAATGAATTATGGACCAGAGGTAATGAAACAGAATATTTAAACTAGTCCTAAAATCTTTTATACTCCAAATGTGTCAATCAAGAAGCTTGTTTCATCGTAATATGACTGATACATAGGAGGTATACCAAGTTTATTGAGTTGAAAACATTTTGAAGTTGGTAAGAGCTGTCTGAAATATAAAAGCTTTATGTTTTCATTTTTATTTTCTTTTAGTGGATGGCAGTACCAAAAAATTCACTGACAAAACTAGCCACTCAATCTTTCAACTGCAAGTCAAGGGATGATACTTCCCTGATTCCTTCCCTGAAAAATCTTTCACAAATAAAGCAAATTATTTTTTTTATTATAGGTAGTTGAGATATAAATTCAGTTTATTATAAAATTGTATAATTTGACTTTTATAGATTATAATGATTATTTATATGGCATTACCATTCTGAATGGTTGAATTCATTCAGAACCATTCTGAATAGTTGAATATTTGTGTGTGCAGGCTGAAACAGGGGGCAAAAAAGTAAAAGTTACTATTGGCATCTCTGTCTTCCTATCTGGTGATTCTGATTTAATATTATTTTCAAGAACACTCTATATTTTTATATAACATTGTCTGGCTTCTTCTGTAATGTTAGTAATAGCATATGGCATGAGAATAATATATTTTCCTATAGAGAACACATCAATAACAGATAGTGCAATTTATATATTAATTAAGTAGAAAGCTTTAGAAGTTTTTACCTCTTAATTAAAATTAATTGGAGGTTATGAGTTTTGGCCTCATATAATTTAAATATTTATGATAAAAATTAAAGTGTGGTAAGATCCCCGTCGAATTCTCATATTTATGGTAAAATAAAAGAAATAAAAATATAGTAGGACAAATTCCTCATTTTGAGATTGATAGATTTTCATGACACTGGAGGATAGCCACTGTGATTAATATTAATTAGCATTTTAAATATTTTACATTATTTTACTCTTTTTGTCATCTAGGTATATGGTTAGTAACCTCTTTTTAAAAAGTAGAAATTTGGAAATAATCCCTTGACCAGAAATGTGATTTTTTTTTTCTACAACTTGACCTGATGAACTTACATGAGTGCAATGCTACTTCTGTAGTCAATGCAAGTGATAAACTAGCAACCAGATAATGGGTCACAAAAGTGAATGCGAAAGTCCCCCTAACGCCATAAGACTCAACTCTACTGGTTAACTCTACCTTATTCTTCACTGAAAAATACATGTTGGAGGGTACACTTGTTTAACTCTAGCTGCTCTAGAAAATAAAATCAGGTCTCAGTTATAGATGCATTTTTCCTCTAATACAGGACTTAAAAAATAAATGCCAAGTAAAATCAAGTCTCAGTTATAGATGTATTTTTCCTGTAATATAGGACTTAAAAAATAACTGCCAAGTCGGGCAATACTGCCAGCATATCCTTAATCACAGGCCTGATGTGTTATACTTTTGTTATAAGAAATTTAAAAGACTGGGGCGCCTGGGTGGCTCAGTGGGTTAAAGCCTCTGCCTTTCGCTCAGGTCATGATCCCAGGATCCTGGGATCGAGCCCCGCATCGGGCTCTCTGCTTGGCGGGGAGCCTGCTTCCTCCTCTCTCTCTCTCTCTCTGCCTGCCTCTTTCCCTACTTGTGATCTCTATCTGTCAAATAAATGAATAAAATCTTAAAAAAAAAAGAAAGAAATTTAAAAGACTGACAGAAACCAATACAAAGAGTTAATTTGTATTGACGTGGGTGGAGGAAACTTTCCTTACAGAAGTGGAGCTGTTGTATGGATATAGAGTATCAACTTTCCATTTTGTTGTGGAGGTTTGTTACAGGAGAGATACTTAGCTTGCAAATATTTAAATACTATGTAATCTTTCTAAGTTTGAGTGGCCATAGCTTTGTTTTCCTTTTTGCCCTCTGCTTTACCTCCCTAATTATTTTCCTTTACCATCCTTTTCTCCTTCCATCTTTATCCCTTTTTATCTACCATGTCCCATTCTGGCTTCTCTATTTTTTCTTATAATCTTGCTCTGCACACATTACTTTTCCAGAGCCAATTTGTTTCCCGGAATGGAAGGGACTGTTTATTTCAGAGAGAGGAACTTTGCCCCATGGAGCTGTTCTGGTCAGATAAGCAGCCAGCTGCTGATTGGACAGGACAGGGTTGGCTCTGTTCTCTTCTGGATGAAACTGAGTAGCAGGAGCAGAGCCACCTGACGATGGAGCAGGGAGCCACAGCCAAAGCTGATAGTAGGGAATATTTGAAGGTAGGATAAACATTTCCTAGACACTAAACCTAAATATGTTCTGCTTGACTTGGTCATATTGTCACAGGTTTCTCTCTCTGGCTTCTATTCAACATATTCCTAATGGATTTACAATGGCAGCTAAACAAGTGCGATCTCCTGTATCTAAATTTTGAAAACATAAATCTGCCTCAGCAGGTCCTCGTGAAATACCCCCTCTATTATCAGCAAGCCTTCCACAGTGTCCTATTACTTTGTGGACAAATGGCTCAAATTTGATGTAATATATTTTTAACATTTCATAATCAATAGGACTTTTCATAATGATAAGTTAAATGCTAGTGGTTCATTTTGTTTAGGCACACAACAGGCATTTTAATTAAGGAATTATTTGTGTAGCTCCTTGCCAATGAATATGATGCTTTTGACCTTGCAGCTGTGTGCAGGTGGGGCCAAATCTGCTAATCAGCGACCCTTACTCATCACATCACTGTTAGCATACATAACTTAGTTTGATGACTGAGGCCAGTGCCTCTTTTCTGACTCCCTTTATAATTGTTCTTTCATGTTCCCTATGGGATTAGACTATTGCCATATGCAGACAAGGCAAAAAAAAAAAAAAAAAAAGAAAGAAAAGTTTTTTTTACAGGATTTTTTAATGGGGGAATTTTCTGAGAAAAGGCTTCGTTCTTGGGCAAATTTTTGCAATGATTTGGATGGATCAATAGATTCCAAATTTGAGAGTGCATGAGAATCAGATAGAGGGTTTTCTAAAATACATATTTCTAGGGTCCACACACAGTTTTTGAACGAATTTGTCTGAATAAGGGGCCAAGGATTTGCCTTTCTAACCCGTTCCCAGGTGATACTCAAGCTGCTGATCTAGGACCACACTTTGAGAATGCTTAGAATGGCTGAGAGCATTATCCTATAGATACCTCCACAGGTATACCTTATGCTCTGATCAGTGCATGTTTGGTTGCAACAATTATTAACATTGAGGACATTTGTCATTGTTCATCAGCCCTTCTCAGCATCATTTTATAGTTAGAGGACATGCTTCAGGCTGATTTATACTTTCATAATCCGTTTTCATCCTCCCATTTCCCTGCCATTTCTGAGATGCTTCACAGTGACTCATTTTCTTCAGACAACATGCTGTGTATGACTTCTTTTCTCAGAGGAAAACAGTTACGTCCTTTGAAGATGGTCTAGGCTCTAAGAACTTGTTAGTGGTCCTCTTTCTTTTAAATGGTGAGCTGGGAATTTAGACAGGACTAATCAAAGTGTTTGAGTAAATGGGTGTCATGTGTGTATTATCTCAGTTCTGCTCGTTAAAGTTGGGTGACATTAGAGATTCTAATTTTAAGTTTGGCTTGTAGCTGGAAGTCTCTGTTGTCTGACTGTAGGCCAGTGTGTGAAAAGATATACTGATTTTTCTTAATCTTTTTTTTTTTTTTAATCTCCCTGTCTAGTCTTGAACAGGTCTAATAAAGTCACTTCCTTTACCTTGAAGTTGTTGATGAGGATGTTTGTAGCAGATGTGATCTGTCTCAGAATGCTGGTATTTGACAATTTTGAGTTACATCCTAAGCTCCTGCCATTTTATTAAAATAGTTGATTACTGACTACATGCTCTTTGGAAAGTCCTACTGCCAGGACAGTGGGATGGATGAAAAGTATCCCTTGAAGGACTTGGGAATCGTGGAGGTGAAGGGTGGGCGGGGTGGGGAGGGATTATTTTGAAGTGCCAAACATACTTAGATTTCAAGTTCCATGAGGGAAAGAGCCAGAGTTCTTTCCTTCTTAATGAGTACATCCATAGATCTTAACTACTTTTTGCCTTCAGCATTCACACTTAATCCATTTATTAATCACTGATATTATCATAACCTTGAGGAAAGGAAATCCCAAGAGACAATGTATCCCAGCATTTCCCAAAGTGTGATTTTTGGAAAGTTAGTGTTTTACAAATAGCTTTGTCATCAAAGAAATTTGGAAAAATCAGAAAAAATAAAACCAACTTCCTCCTCACTCAGGGTCATAATACACAAAAGGAAAATAAAGTCCTCAGAAAGTGCGCAGGAAAAAAAATAGTATCTTAAAATCAAAAACATATTGTTTAACCTCAGATTCTTTAGATTTATTTAAACAAACCTCTCTTTTCTATCATGAGAGGAAGCTATCCCTTGAAACCAATGTTTTTTTTTTTTTATTATTTGTTTATTTACAGCATAACAGTGTTCATTGTTTTGGCATCCCACGCAGTGCTCCATGCAGTACGTGCCCTCCCTATTACCCACCACCTGGTTCCCCAACCTCCCCCCACCCCCGCCACCCCTTCATAACCCTCTGGTTGTTTTTCAGAGTCCATAGTCTCTCATGGTTCATCTCCCCTTCCAGTTTCCCTCAACTCCCTCTCCTCTCCATCTCCCCATGTCCTCCATGTTATTTGTTATGCTCCACAAATAAGTGAGACCATATGATACTTGACTCTCTCTGCTTGACTTATTTCGCTCAGCATAATCTCTTCCAGTCCCATCCATGTTGCTACAAAAGTTGGGTATTCATCCTTTCTGATGGAGGCATAATACTCCATCGTGTATATGGACCACATCTTCCTTATCCATTCATCCACTGAAGGGCATCTTGGTTCTTTCCACAGTTTGGCGACCGTAGCCATTGCTGCAATGAACATTGGGGTACAGATGGCCCTTCTTTTCACTACATCTGTATCTTTGGGGTAAATACCCAGCAGTGCAATTGCAGGGTCATAGGGAAGCTCTATTCTTCATTTCTTGAGGAATCTCCACACTGTTCTCCAAAGTGGCTGCACTAACTTGCATTCCCACCAACAGTGTAAGAGGGTTCCCCTTTCTCCACATCCTCTCCAACACACGTTGTTTCCTGTCTTGCTAATTTTGGCCATTCTAACTGGTGTCAGGTGATATCTCAATCTTGTTTTAATTTGAATCTCCCTGATGGCTAGTGATGATGAACATTTTTTCATGTGTCTGATGTCTTCATTGGAGAAGTATCTGTTCATATCTTCTGCCCATTTTTTGATATGATTATCTGTTTTGTGTGTGTTGAGTTTGAGAAGTTCTTCATAGATCCTGGATATCAACCTTTTGTCTGTACCGTCATTTGCAAATATCTTCTCCCATTCCATGGGTTGCCTTTTTGTTTTGTTGACTGTTTCCTTTGCTGTGCAGAAGCTTTTGATCTTGATGAAGTCCCAAAAGTTCATTTTTGCTTTTGTTTCCTTGGCCTTTGGAGACATATCTTGAAAAAAGTTGCTGTGGCTGATATTGAAGAGGTTACTGCCTACGTTCTCCTCTAGGATTCTGATAGATTCCTGTCTCACATTGAGGTCTTTTATCCCTTTCGAGTTTATCTTTGTGTATGGTGTAAGAGAATGGTTGAGTTTCATTCTTCTAAATATAGCTGTCCAGTTTTCCCAGCACCATTTATTGAAGAGACTGTCTTTTTTCCATTGAATATTTTTTCCTGTTTTGTCGAAGATTATTTGACCATAGAGTTGAGGGTCCATATCTGGGCTCTCCACTCTGTTCCACTGGTCTATGTGTCTGTTTTTATGCCAGTACCACGCTGTCTTGTTGATCACAGCTTTGTAGTAAAGCTTGAAATCAGGTAACGTGATGCCGCCAGTTCTGTTTCTGTTTTTCAACATTTCCTTAGCAATTCGGGGTCTCTTCTGATTCCATACAAATTTTAGGATTATTTGCTCCAGCTCTTTGAAAAATACCGGTGGAATTTTGATCGGAATGGCATTAAAAGTATAGATTGCTCTAGGCAGTATAGACATTTTAACAATATTTATTCTTCCAACCCAAGAGCATGGAACGGTCTTCCATCTTTTTGTGTCTTCTTCAATTTCTTTCATGAGTGTTCTGTAGTTCCTTGAGTATAGGTCCTTTACCTCTTTGGTTAGGCTTATTCCCAGGTATCTTATGGTTCTTGGTGCTATAGTAAATGGAATCGATTCTCTAATTTGCCTTTCTGTATTTTCATTGTTAGTGTATAAGAAAGCCACTGATTTCTGTACATTGACTTTGTATCCTGCCACGTTACTGAATTGCTGTATGAGTTCTAGTAGTTTGGGGGTGGAGTCTTTGGGGTTTTCCATATAAAGAATCATGTCATCTGCGAAGAGAGAGAGTTTGACTTCTTCCTTGCCAATTTGGATACCTTTTATTTCTCTTTGTTGTCTGATTGCTGTTGCTAGAACTTCTAATACTATGTTGAACAAGAGTGGTGAGAGTGGGCATCCTTGTCGTGTTCCTGATCTCAACGGGAAGGCTGCAAGCTTTTTCCCATTGAGGATGATATTTGCTGTGGGTCTTTCATAGATAGATTTTATGAAGTTCAGGAATGTTCCCTCCATCCCTATACTTTGAAGCGTTTTCATCAGGAACGGATGCTGGATTTTGTCAAATGCTTTTTTCTGCATCCATTGAGAGGACCATGTGGTTCTTCTCTCTTCTCTTATTGATTTGTTCTATCACATTGATTGATTTGCGAATGTTGAACCAACCTTGCAACCCAGGGATGAATCCCACCTGGTCATGGTGGATAATCTTTTTAATGTGGTGCTGGATCCTGCTTGCTAGGATCTTGTTGAGAATCTTGGCATCCATATTCATCAGTGATATTGGTCTGAAATTCTCCTTTTTGGTAGGGTCTTTTCCTGGTTTGGGGATCAGGGTAATGCTGGCTTCATAAAAAGAGTCTGGAAGTTGTCCTTCTGCTTCAATTTTTTGGAACAGCTTCAGGAGAATTGGTGTTATTTCTTCTTTGAAAGTTTGGTAGAATTCCCCAGGGAATCCGTCAGGTCCTGGGCTCTTGTTTTTTGGGAGGTTTTTGATCACTGCTTCAATCTCATTACTAGATATCAGTCTATTCAGATTGTCAATTTCTTCCTGGTTCAATTTTGGGAGTTGGTAGTTTTCCAGGAATGCATCCATTTCATCTAGGTTGCTTAGCTTATTGGCATATAACTGTTGGTAATAATTTCTGATGATTGTTTCTATTTCCTTGGTGTTAGTTGTGATCTCTCCCTTTTCATTCATAATTTTATTAATTTGGGCTTTCTCTCTTTTCTTTTGGATTAGTGTGGCCAATGGTTTATTGATCTTATTGATTCTTTCAAAAAACCAGCTTCTAGTTTCATTGATACGTTCTACTGTATCTCTCGTTTCTACCTCATTGATCTCTGCTCTAATCTTGATTATTTCCCTTCTTGCATGTGGAGTTGGTTTGATTTGTTGTTGATTATCCAGTTCTTTAAGGTGTAGAGACAGCTGGTGTATTCTGGATTTTTCAGTGTTTTTGAGGGAGGCTTGGATGGCTATGTATTTCCCCCTTAGGACCGCCTTTGCTGTATCCCATAGGTTTTGGACCGAGGTGTCTTCATTCTCATTGGTTTCCATGAATTGTTTAAGTTCATCTTTGATCTCCTGGTTGATCCAAGCATTCTTAAGCAAGGTGGTCTTTAGCTTCCAGGTGTTTGAGTTCCTTCTGAACTTTTCCTTGTGATTGAGTTCCAGTTTCAAAGCATTGTGATCAGAGAATATGCAGGGAATAATGCCAGTCTTTTGGTATCGTTTGAGTCCTGCTTTGTGACCCAGTATGTGGTCTATTCTAGAGAAGGTTCCATGTGCACTTGAGAAGAATGAGTATTCTGTTGTTTTAGGGTGGAATGTTCTGTATATGTCTATGAGGTCCATCTGGTCCAGTGTTTCATTCAATGCTCTTATTTCTTTATTAATTTTCTGCTTCGATGATCTGTCTATTTCTGAGAGAGGCATATTAAGATCTCCTACTATTAATGTATTCATATCAATATGACTCTTTATCTTGATTAATAGTTTTCTTATGTAATTGGGTACTCCCATATTGGGGGCATAGATATTCACAATTGTTAGATCATCTTGGTGGATAGTCCCTTTAAGAATTATGTAGTGTCCTTCTGTATCTCTGACTACAGTCTTTAGTTTAAAATCTAATTTATCTGATATGAGAATCGCTACCCCGGCCTTCTTTTGAGGCCCATTTGCATGAAAGATGCTTCTCCATCCCTTCACTTTCAGTCTGGGTGTATCCTTAGGTTCAAAATGGGTCTCTTGTAGACAACATATGGATGGGTCCTGTCGTTTTATCCAATCTGCAACCCTGTGTCGTTTTATGGGCGCATTTAGGCCATTCACATTGAGAGTGATTATTGAGAGATAGGTTTTTATTGACATCGTGTTGCCTTTGAAGTCTTTCTGTCTGTAGATTGTTTCTATATTTCTGTGAAACCAATGTTTTAACAAATACTGCTTTAGAAAACATCGATAGCTTATGTTTGAAAACAAGACTGGAAACTGAACAGAAGAAAAAGTTATTGACGGGGCACCTGGGTTGCTCAGTGGGTTAAAGCCTCTGCCTTCAGCTCAGGTCATGATCCAGGGTCCTGGGATCAAGCCCCATGTCGGGCTCTCTGCTCAGCAGGGAGCCTGCTTCCCTTACTTCTCTCTCTGCCTGCCTCTCTGCCTATTTGTGATCTCTGTCTGTCAAATAAGTAAATAAAATCTTTAAAAAAAAAAAGAAAGAAAAAGTTATTGAACACCCCCAGTACGAATCTCTCTCTCTCTCTCACACACACACACACACACATACACACACACATACTTGCATTTGATTTTCAAGCACCCCTTCTAGTTTGGTATTATTATCACCTCTTTGCAGATGATAACACTACAGAATAGATTAATTATTTAATCTATGGTTTCCACAAGTGACATCCCACCCAATCATTCTTGGGAAGTGAAGTAGAAAGCTCAAGTACTTGAAAAGCAGGCTGATCCCTTGCTTAGGGCACTGGCAACACATAACCCTTAACATGGCACAGAGTTACTTTCAGAATTCTATAATACCATTACATAAGCAGTATTGAAATAATTGTCATGAAAAAATTAATTTTTTAATCTCCTTCCACTTATTTTATAGACTGGAACTTACTTTTAGTGTTTCATAAGGGGCTCCCCAAGACTTTGCAGTATCTGTTATCTCTGAAGTTCTTATTCTGTCTCTGCTGTTCCTCTCAAAATTTCAATTTCAAGTGCACGTTATGTAACTACTAACTCCTATCCATCCATGTCACTTACACTAAGCATCGCTCCAAAATGCTTTATCCTTATTGAGACCTTCCATTCTCTCACCCCATAACTTTTTCAGCATTTATTACGTCTTCACATCCATAGTTTCTATTATAACCATTTCCTTGCAAATGTTCTCAATAGTATTGTCCCCTTTTCTCCCCGTTTAGCTGCCTGGTTAAACCCTTTCTTGTTGAATTCAACTACTGTCCTAAATTCAAAGTTACATGTCTTGAATAAGGAAAGTAAACTTGAAATCCTATCCACCCTCTGGCTAATCTCCTCTCCTCATAGTACTATACTTCCTCTTCTAGCTTCCCACATTCTCTCCTAGGCCATCATATTAAGCTGATGCCCTTGACTCACAATAAAATACAACAAATCAAATGACTTAATCAAACCCTACTTTTATCTATATTGATGTTTTCTGTCTTCTCTTTCTTAACAATAGAGAAAAATTGTCTACTCTAAACAGAGACAAAAACAACCCTTCTACTCCACATCTGTTATTATTAATTTTATGTGTCAACCTGACTGGACCATGGAGTGTACAGATTAAAAATTATTTCTGGATATGTCTATGAGGTGGTTTCTGGATAAGATTTAGCATTTGATTCCATGGAGTCAATAAAGCAGTTCATCCACTCCAGTGTGGGTTGGGAGTATCCAATTAATTGAGGGCATGAATAGAACAAAAATAGAGGGAGGGAGGATTTGTTCCCTTCCTGCCTGCCTCTTGAGGGGTGGGGACATTGGTATTCTCCTACCCTTGGGCTGGGATTTACACCATTGTCTTCTCTGGTCCTCGGGTCTTCAGACTCAGGCTGGAGTTACACCAATTGCTTTTCTCCAGCTGGGAGATGGGACTTTTCTGCCTCTGTATTGCTTCAGCCAGAAGGGGTAGGAGGAGGAAGAGATAAGGGGAGGTGGAGGGAGAGGGAGAGATTGAGATTTAGATTTAGACTTAAATGTAGATATCCTTTTGGTTTTGTTTCTCTAGAGAACCCTGATCGATACAGCATCCCATTGTCTGTCACTCTCAAGAATTTTAATGGGGGGGGGGGGGCACCTGGGTGGCTCAGTGGGTTAAAGCCTCTGCCTTTGGCTCAGGTCACGATCCCAGGGTTCTGGGATCGAGCCCCGCATCGGGCTCTCTGCTCCGCAGGGAGCCAGCTTCCTCCTCTCTCTCTGCCTGTCTCTCTGCCTAGTTGTGATTTCTCTCTGTCAAATAAATAAAATATTAAAAAAAAAAATTTAATGGGGGGGCACCTGGGTGGCTCAGTCGGTTAAGCCGCTGCCTTCAACTTGAAACTTCATGGTTTCAGGGTCCTGGGATCGAGCCCCATGTTGGGCTCTCTGCTCAGCGGAGAGTCTGCTTCTCCCTCTCTGCCTGCCTCTCTGCCTGCTTGTGGTCTATCTCTCTGTTAAATAAATCTTAAAGAATTTTAATGGGGCTGTTTTCCCTCCCTCTTTCTATTACAAGATCTGTTTCTACCACTCAGACAGACTGTTTCCTTCAATATACAAAACACATGATCAAATCCTATGAAAACAAGGGGATGATCACTTTGACCTCTTCTCCCCTATCTGTGATCCAGTGTACTGCTCATTTTTACATCAAAATTTCTCCAGTGATGTAGAATTCCTGTTTTACTTTGTAACATCACCCATTCACTTCAAATCATGTTATTTTTACATATGTGCCTTTTTTCTCAGTGGACTTCCCCTTGTCAAAATCACAGATGACTTCTACAGTACCAGAGCCCATTGTTAGTTCATCTCTCATCACACTCTACTCTCAGCTTTCACTCAGCTTTGTTGATATTACAGTTTCCTGATTTTCTCCCATTGACAGCTCCTTCTTACATCCCAGGCTTTTTCTTCTTTTAACTGACTCTGTTAGAGTGGTCTAGGTTTCAGGCCATGTTAGCTGTTGTTTTCTGCTTATACTCTCTTTCTGGTTTTCTTATCTATTCAATATTTTTGTTAATGGATTCCAACGTTGTCTCATGAGCTATATGACCTGTTCCCCTGAGTTCCAGGAGTCCAAAGCCATATATCTAACAGACAATTGAGAGCTTCAGTTATAAGTCTAATAGAAATCTCAAAGTTATCAAGGTCAAACTAGGAATCCACAAAACGGCTTCTCCCCATTTTCTCCATAGCAGTTAATGACATAAGCATCCATCATTCGCTCATATAGAGAGTTTTACACTGATTCTTTTCTTTTCCTCAAAACTGGCCCCACCCAATTTCTCAGAAATTCCTATCTGTTTTACTTTCTCAAAATATTCCTTGACCCTGTCTGTGTGTTTTCTTTATCTCCTGCCGCCAAAAAGCTAGGCCACAGTCTCTTCCTTGGAACACTGCAGTCATCTTCTCCTTTGGTTACTCTACTCCCACTCTCATCCTTCGGCTCTCCCAGATCGTTTCTGAGCATATCACCATTCTAAGTTAGTCTTCTAACAACCTAAATAAGAGCATGTGACCACTATACTAAAAACTTACAATTACTTTTCTTTATAGTTTGAATAAATTTCAAATTCCTTATCATGACCTCCACTGAAAGACCTATATCATGTGGCCCTTATCTATTTACATGATTTTATTTCAAAAAGTTCTGCTCCTCAGTAGAATGCTGTAATCCCACTAATCTATTCTCAGATTTTCGAAGAGGCCAAACTCAATCCTTTATTAAGCTCTCTGCAATGGCTCTTCCTTCAGCTTGAGAAGCTTTCCAAGTGCTCCTTAAATACCCTCACATTATGAGCCTTCTGATATGATGGGGAGAAAACAAACAGAAAAAGTGACCTCCAAAAAACAAAAGCAATAACAGATCAAATCAAGACTTTAGATATAACTACCCGCTAACAGAAATATGTGGAGATAGAGGAACATGTGAAATTATACCACAAGGATACAAATAAGTATATAAAAAATGCTGGGGATTCTATAGCATAAATGATGTATCTTTTAATTGGAAGATATTCCATCTTTTTGATCCTGAGACTTTTGGAAGAGGGGGAAAGTTAAGGAGATTAAATAGGATATGAGAATCATTCTTCAACTTCTCTTCTTAGAAGTTGACTAGTATGAGGGCAGTGTAAGAGGAACACTTTTCAGAAATTTTCAAATAGGTAAGAAACTGTCCTAGAACACTGATATGAGTGGCTTACTTTCTTTAGCTTGTGAAAGTCTTTAAACTTCTTGGGAGAAACCTCAAAAATATCTATTTCTAATACAGCTTGGGGTGATGGTACAGGAGCATTCATGGAAGCTGACTGTATATATAAGCATTAAGGTGTCATTCTAGCTGCAGGGCTGATTTGATAAGGTGATACAGAGATCTGTATTGGGGAATTAAGGGCAGCCATAAGTAGAGACCTAATCTAGAAGTGAGCATCTGCACAAATAGCCAGAGGAGACCAGATTAAACATAGAGATCATCAATTCTGGGAGCATAGTATTCTAGGCATTGATAGCATTGATTCAGTCAATTCATTTTTTTCAATGAGTACAATTATTTATTTAGTTAAGTAATTTAATTAAAAATATATTAAGACCCTAATGGTAGCACAGATGTGAATATTTAGGTTAATAATAACTAAATGTAATAGCCTAAATCTTCCATTAAAAAGTTTCATATCAATCCTTCTTGTAATGTTTTAGCATCCACTCATAATTAAAAACCAGCTCCATTATGTCATTAGGTAAAAGTCTTATTTATTAAATGCCAAAGATTGGTCTGCATTGATTTACTTCAAAGGAATTTTTACGTGGGTTTCTGAGGACTATGTATGCCCACAAGTACTGCAGTGCTTAATTAATAGCCAACCTCCAGGCCCTAACCTAATGGAATTTTATTCTTTTGTTAATATAATGGACTTTGAGTTACTTCTTAATGACCTTACACAATCAACTCTTCCCATTAGAGAGCAGAATTCTTTGCTGTACATTATTTTTATGTATCTATAATGCATTTGTGTTTTAAAAGCACTTTATATTTTACCTTTCAATAACTAGCTGTTCTTTCATTATTTTGCTTTCACACAGGGCAAAGAATGCAACCAGATAAACTAACAAATCAGAATGTAGCACACCTTCAATTGAGAGATACAAAAAAATTCAAGTGAAAGTAAATTTATAGAATAATCTCAACTAGTGATAATCTAAAAAAAAAAAAAGTTGATATGATGAAAGTTAACTGGGGGATAGATGAGGTAGTCATAGAAGCTCTCTCGGAAGAGGACCCAACTGAGCTGAGACCTGAACTGAGTTCTGATAATCTGAGCACTGATAATCTATTTCAGAAACTGTTGTGTCTTCTCAAGTAGCTTAAATTACAATAGGGTGAGAAGAAAGAAAATAAATTACGGGATGAATGAAGGAATGAAAAATAAGAAAGCAAATAAATAAACAAGAAAATGTCAAATATGAGTTGGTAGAGTGTATCTGGATAAGATTTTTAGATTAGATACTGAGCAAAGACTTCTCTGAGGAGGTAACATGTAAACTAAATCATTGGATATTTGCACGATAAGGAAAAGACAGATATCTGAATGTTAAGGAAATGTAAATTCCAGGTAAAAATAATAGTGAATTCAGAAGTCTAGGATAGAAATCACCTTAATATTCTCAAGGAATCAAGAGAAGGTCAGTGAATTTGGAGGACAGAAGAATGACATTATCTGAGTTCAGAAAGTTGTCAGGGACAAATAAAAATCTATTTTAGAAGTTTTATTAACTGATGTGAGTATAATGTAAATGTGGTGGGAAGTTACTGAAAGGTTTTAAGAATGGTTGTGAACATGATTTAAGTTTTGAAAGATCACTCAGACTTTTTTGTGGAAAACAGATTGTGAGTTGCAAGAGTGGAAGCATAGAGAATGGTGATAAAGGTATTACAGTAGATGAGGTTGAGATCGTGGTGGTTTGGAATACAGTAGTAGTAGTAGTAGTAGTAGTAGTAGTAGTAGTAGTAGTAGTAGAAATAAAGGTAGAAGGATGGATAAAGGGGATATAAGACAAGAGCCAAATGGACTTGCTGATGTGGAGTGTACAAAGGCAACAGATGACAAAGCTTAGATTTGGGATTAGAACATGATGTGGAAAGTGGAAATAAAGCGAAGGCAGAAGACTGGGTAAGGAATGGGTTTGGGTATAGGAAAAAAAAAATCAATAGTTCTCTCTGGTGTCTTTTGCCTGGAGATATTTATGAGACATTTCCAGGGTAGATGTCAAGAATGGAGTTTAATATATGAGTTTCTATTTTAGAAGGGAAGATGGTATTCAAGCATGGCAACAGGGTCTGAATGAGCCAGAAGATGCTCTATGGGCCTAGATTCAGTCTTCCGTGGCTACAACCCTTTTCAGAAACTTCCCCTCCCTCCATGAACTCAGCCCCTCCTTTGGAGATAAACAGAGGGAAGGGTAAGAAATCTGGGAGAAAGTGTATTTTAGCTAATGAAATTGACAAATTTCTTAAAGGCATTATTTATATGTTTGTCATTAGACAAAAATTAATAAATTGGTCTAAAATGTCATTTTAATTTTAGTTTTTTTTTTTTTTTTTTAATTTTCACCTTCTTCGTTTCCAAATCATGTCCCCACCTGCCCTCATCAGTTAATGTTTAAGGAGGACATATGGTATCCCAGGCTCCATGCAAACTTCTTTATATAATTATCTTATTTAATCCTCCCAACAACCCTATGGTGGGCAAGATTATTCTCAGTATTTTACAGATGAAGAGACTGAAACTCAGGAAGATTATATAATATTTGGTAGGTGGTGGAGCTGAAATTCAGAACAATGCAATCTGATTCCAGAGCTCACTATTTTTTTAATTAAATAATTTTATTTCCTGAAATGAACAAAATAACAAAAATGTCTGTTGAAATTATCAAAGCTGATATATATAATCGAGACAAGCAATTACTAATAAATGACATGCATCAGTATAATGGTTATTTGGTAAATGTTATTGTTACATAAATGTGCAAAGTCAACATTCTGTTTTTAATTTTAATTTATTTCTTGTTGGTAAGTTGGAAATTCATGAATAAGATCAAATGAGTTAGAGATAAAGGATGAAAATAATTTTCATTTCAAATTGTTTCAGGACAATTTAATTGAGTTTGGCTCATTAGGTTATTTTGATAAATACTAGTAGTCCCTACAAATATAGGAAAAGATTACAAGTTAAAAGAAGCCAAAAGAAAAGGCACATAGGGCAGCTTGGGAAACTTCTAAACAAAGCTTCTGCTGTTTTTGGAATATGTTACCCTCTCAGCATCAGTGTGTGACAATACCATAGTGGACAGCCAACCAAGGAAGTTCACTTGAGCTTATGTGTGTAGAGATTTTAATGGACTTCATTATGTAGGCATTATGTAGGTTGATTGATTTCTTACATGACTGAACTTAGTCTCTAGCCCCTCTTTCCCAGAGTCCAGACTGATATGATATGCCCATGGGGCCCACCATGACTCATCTAGCTACTGTGAACTCATAGGTGTGGTTTGAGGGGTCCACCATAAATATGAAAGAAACATCACTCGGGAGATTCCAGGGGTTTGGAGACTACCTTTCAGGAGCCTGGAACAAGGCCAGAACTCTCTTTGGGAAAAGCCAAATTATATGTACATAGTCTGGCACATAGTAAGCATTCAACAAGTGATCCCTCTTCCTGGAATTCTCTTTCCATGGTTAGCTCTTTCTATCTACCTGGGATCACAATAAATGTCTTGTCACAGAGACCAATCTGATCATAGTCTTAAGAGATAATTACTCTCTTTCTCAGCATCCTGCATATACACTTTTAAAAAATTCCCATGTGATATTATTTTGTTATAATTTCAGTTAAGTAATTTTAGAATTTGTCTTGTCTATTAGAATATAATCCAGAGGACAAGAATCACATTTATCTTTTTCACCATTTTACCTCTATAGTGTCTGACACATAGTAGGAGTACAAAAATATTTTTGAATGAGTCAATTAATTAGTAGACTATGAACTCTGAGACAGCATAAGGTGTGTAACACCTTTGAAATGAATTAATTTCCAGAATCCTGCAGGGTTTCTGTCACATACAAGGCTCACAATTAGTGTCTTAATGACAAAAATGAATTAAAAGGCTCTTTATGGTAAGATTCAGCTTTTAGGGAAAAAAAAAGTTTCAGGTTTAGAGATATTTAGGATTTAAGATGTTACACTCTTTAGTAAGGATTGTATGGAACTATTTGTTGTACTGATTTTTTTTTTTAGTAAATATATTTTTCTGACTAGAATTTTCAAGTTTCCCTATGTTTTCAGACATAAATTTAATAAATCTAAATAATTTTAGAATATGGGGATCTATATCTTTATGTCTTCTGTGCTACTTACTAGAGTATGATCTCAGAAGTCACTTACAGTCTCTGAACATCAATTTGTTTTTCATTTAAGAAATAACAACACCTTTCAGTATGAATGCAACAATATTTGTGAAAACCACTAGCTCAATGTTTGCTGTATAAAATAAATATTGAGCAAAATGTTGAAAGAATAATGCTTTCATCCTAATACCAACTCAGCTAATCTCTTCTCCTCATAGCGTAATGGGGACTATTGGTCTTACTGTGTAAAGACAGTCCAAACATAAGGGCACAATGTAGTTTTAAAAGACTAGCACAGGTGTAACCATATTCGATGTGAGTACCAACACTTTCCTTCCCATGTTGACAGGTTTTGCTAACTGATTACAGCACTCTCCCCAGCTTAGCCAGATTCAACCTCAAGATTGTTGCTGCTATAAACATTGGGATGCATGTATCCCTTTGAATTAATATCTTTGTATATCTTGGGTAAATTCAATCAGATGTTTATAGAGGCATTATCTACAATAGCCAAATTATGGAAACAGTTCAAGTGTCCATCTACTGATGAATGGAAAAAGATGTGGTAGACACACACACAGACACACACACACACACACGCGCACACACACACACACACACACACACACAAAATGGAATATTACTCAGTCATAAAAAAGAATGAAACCATTCCATTTGCAGTAACATGGATGGAGTCAGAGTATTATGCTAAGTGAAATAAGTCTGATAAAGACAAATACCTCATAATTTCACTCATATGTGGAATTTAAGAAACAAAACAAATGAGCAAAGGGAAAAAATAGAGAAAGCAAGGCAAATCAAGAAACTATAATTACCTGTTGCTCTTACCTATAGAGAACAAACTGGTAGTTACCAGAGGGGAGGTGGGTGGGAGGATGGCTTCAATAGGTGATGGGGATTGAGGAGTGCACCTGCTGTAATGAGCACTGGGTGATGTAAAGAAGAGTTGAATCATTATATTTTACACCTGAAACTAATACTACACTGCATGCTAACTACTGGATTTTAAACAAAAACTTAAAAAAAAATGATTGGTTCTAAAGCACATGGACTCTGGTGTCAGGATGCCTGGTTGTAAGTTACTATTATGTCAACCATGCAGAGCTTGAGAGCCCATAGTAGTAGGGATGATACTAATAATGTTGATCCTACTTGGATATACATTTTTCCTTGGCTAAAATAATTTGTGAACTTGGACAAAAATCTTAACCCCTTTATTTAGTTTCCTCATACAATAATAGTTCCTAGCTGATGGGATTACATAAATTGATTTATACATACACACAAACATACACACATGCTATGGACTGAATGAATGTCTGTGTCTCCCTCAAATTCATATGGTAAAGGCCTAATCCCCCAAGCGATGGTGTTTGGAGGTGGGCATTTTGGGAGGTAGTGGTTCATGATGATTGAATCCTCATGAATGGGATTAGTGCTTTATGAAAGGGATCATAGACAGATGATCTCCTTCCCTTTACCATGTGAAGATACAGTGAGAAGGAAGACATCTGTGAACTAGGAGGATGACCCTCACTAAGAACCTGACCATGCTGGCAACCTAATCTTAGAATTCTAGCCTTCACAACTGTGAGGAGGAAGTGTTGTTTAATTTAGTGTTCTTTTATAACAGCCGTAACTCATCTGTGTTCTTTACCCCAGAGAGCTTCTCCTCTCTCCATGTATTAAAACATGTTCACATATAATCATGCCCTTTCCTTTCTTTAATAACACAAATGGAGGGGCGCCTGGGTGGCTCAGCGGGTTAAAGCCTCTGCATTCGGCTCAGGTCATGATCCCAGGGTCCTGGGATCGAGCCCCGCATCGGGCTCTCTGCTTGGCTGGGAGCCTGCTTCCTCCTCTCTCTCTCTCTGCCTGCCTCTCTGCCTACTTGTGATCTCTATCTGTCAAAGAAATAAATCTTTAAAAAAAAAATAACACAAATGGAAAGATGGGAAGAATGATAATGGTCATGCCCATCAAAGAAAGTCAGCCACTGAGGAATTAATTCATTCTCAGGATTTGTTTCCCACAGATGGACAAGCATTCCTGGACTACTGATGGCACTGAGTTTAGCCAAGTATAGTTCAGTCACACCTATTCGACTCCTTGGAAACACGATTTCATTTTTAACCTACTATGGAAGTTAGTAGTATGGCAAAGTGGATCATAGGACTGGTAAGAATTATATTGAACTATAATAAATCAAACTAAAATCAGTTAAAGAATAATATAGAAAGAGCAAATGTGGTCAACAGCCCAGAGTGTGTATTTAAATAATGGACGACTTTTTTTTTTTTTTTTTTTTTTTTAAACACTAACTAGCACATGGTGCTGAAACATTTGGGAAGGGAAAGCCAAAATTGTTTTTAAGTGAAGATAATATTGTGAAACAAACTCAATGCCGGGCTCTAAGTGTTTAAAATCCTCAAATAATTACTCGTGTTTCTTGTGTGGAATTACTTAGGAAGAAATTTCAAAGTGGAAATGTATAATTCATGATAAAGCGTTCTGCACACTAGCATTTTACAGGTTACTAGGCTACTGGGATTTATTCATTTTTTTTTAAGACTTTATTTATTTATTTGACAGAGAGAGATCACAAGTAGGCAGAGAGGCAGGCAGAGAGAGAGAGAGGGAAGCAGGCTCCCTTCAGAGCAGAGAGCCCGACATGGGACTCGATCCCAGGACCCTGAGATCATGACCCGAACTGAAGGCAGCGGCTTAAACCACGAGCCACCCAGGCGCCCCAAGGGATTTATTCATTATTATATAAACTCGAAAACATTGAGTTGCTAGCAGGTCTGCCAACACGTATTTATTGAAGATGTCTTATGTGTCAGGCAGGGCTCAGAAACTGGAAGTAAACTAATGCACACACAGACATGGATTCACTCTTGTAGAGGAATAAGGAGACAGCAGTTAATTGTGGAATTAAATTTAATGAGACTATAAGGAAGCAAGGGAGAAGAAAACAAGGATAAGTCTTTACATACTGTCAGATTTCCCTGAGAAGACTACATTTAAGCCAAGACCTTAAGTATGACTGGATATGGCTGGGATAAGTAGAAAGGGGGGATGACACTTCAAATAGAAATAGCAGCACAAAGGCCCTGAGGCAGGTAAGATCACACTTTGTTTAAGGAACTGAGCAATACCCAGGAATGGCCAAGGTAGTGAGAACCAAGAGGAAAAGTGGTATGAAACTAGGATCATAAATTTTGTGGATAACAAAGTACACATAATTCATAGCCTGTGTTTTAATTTTGGGTCTTCACTGTATAAAAATGATGTGATAATAGATTATTACCTTTTAGGTATCAGAAATCCTAGTAGGCATAAAAATATCCTTGTTTGAAATAAAAATGTAAAACAAAACTCTGAAAAGTTCTTGGAGTAGAAGAAACCTATGTATTGGTTGAAGCCAAGGCTTAACAGAAGTGAGGCACAGGCCAGAGCTTAATATTTGCAGGTTCCACACCAAGTATTCAAATGAAGACTTACATACCATTTGTCTAGAGATTTAAAAACTATAAATCAGACTAACAAATTGGTGAATCATATGCTCTATTATCCTACTTTTTTTTTTTAATATTTTATTTATTTGACAGAGAGAAATCACAACTAGGCAGAGACGCAGGCAGAGAGAGAGGAGGAAGCAGGCTCCCCGCGGAGCAGAGAGCCCGATGCGGGGCTCGATCCCAGGACCCTGGGACCACGACCCATGCCGAAGGCAGAGGCCCTAACCCACTGAGCCACCCAGGCGCCCCTCTATCATCCTACCTTAATCGGTATATCTTCATAATAACTTGAAAAAACAAGTTTGAATTTAAAATTCTTGGACTTCCGGCTGGGGTACATGGCTGGCTCAGTCAGTTAAGCATCAACTCTTGATTTCAGCTCCGGTCATTATCTTAGGGTCCTGGGATCAAGCCCCATGTCTGGCTCTGTGCATAGCGGGGAGTCTGCTTAAAGATTTTCCCTCCCTCTCCCTCTGCCCCTCCCTCTGCTCATGCTTTCTCTCAAATAAATGACTAAATCTTAAAAAAAAAAATTCTTGGACTCCTGGGAATTCTGTGCTGGAATAGGACGGCACAAAAAGAGTCAATATTTGGACCCTAGCTTCCATTCTCTGATCTTCCCCCATATCTTCCTACCTATATCATGAGGAATCCTGTGTGAAAGCATGTAGGCATTCCAGTTTAGATACTTATGAGACTTACCTGGGTTAAAAGCCTACCCAACCCCTGAAAGTGATCTAAGGACTATCTGGGCAGGGAATTACTGAACTCTGAGTACCCAGACCATCACCTAAATGTGGGCACATCCTAGTAGTCCTACAGATTCCTCACCACTTGGAGAAAGATGAACATAGAAGAAGGATCCTCTAAAGTGAATGGCCAATAGGGTTGCTAGTGATATGTTTCCTTGCATCCTTGGGATCTTCTATGTTAATCTAAGAAGAAATGGAATAATGGAGATATGGGAAGGGGAGGGAAAGAGAGGAATAGCCAAGATGGCAAAAGTCTGGGATTAGGTGAGATTTTTGAAGCTCTACAGCTTCCTCCATTAAAAATTGTTTGCATTGTTGTGATATAAACACTTCTTTAGCCTTTTCCAAAATATTTTGAGTAAAATAAACTATACCAATATTAAGAAATAAAAATTAGAGACCAGGAATATAGTATATATGGTTAAGATTGGCTGAGACAGAAACAAAACAATTAGATGCATTGGGAACTATGGATACCCAAGGGTAAAGTCTGTATGCATAGTGTATTAAAAAAAATAGATATCTATCTATCTATCTCTCTCTATATATCCATTTTTTCTATCTATCTATCTATCTATCTATCTATAGATATTCTTTCTATCTATCTATAGATATCTATTTTTTCAATACACTACCTACTAAGGAAAACATGTCTGTTTATAAGCTATAGTAATAAGCAAAATAGCTAACATTTATTGCATATTTACTATGTGCCAAGATCAATTCTAAATGCTTTGCATGTACTAATTAATTTATTCATCATAGCAAAGTTATTGTTATCGTCATTTACAGACAAGGAAACTGGTGTAAAAAAGTTAATTAATTTGTCCACAGTCATACATATGGAAAGTAGACAGGCAAATTTAAATTCAGGAAGACGACTTCTAAAACTTCTGCTCTTAATTACTGTTGTGAGGAATGTTTGATTACAAAATCTGAGGGAGAGGCGGAGTGTCATATTATGGTCAATGTCACACAGCAGACAGACTAAGGTCACCAAATGAACAGACTGGAATAAAAAAGTCAAAAAGACGATGAAGTGTTGAGTATCTCAGTTTTACCTAGATTTCAAGGAGCCCTGCAGGTGTAATCTGACGTTGAGTTAATTTCCTGTAGGCACTAGAATGCAGTGACTTATCTTTAAAATTATATTTTGTTTAAATACCACTTGAGTTGCTGAATGGATTCAGGATAAAAGTAATGGACCAGTGGGATGTTTTTGTAATTGACATGTAAGAAATGTCGGTAGCTTGAATGGAAGTATAGAGACATGGCTGCAATTGACAGAATTGGTTTTTTTGTTGGTGGTGAGGAAGAATGTAGTGACAATGTAACATCAAACTTTCTGGCCTGAGCATCTGGGTGGACCATGATGCTATTTATTAAAGGAAAGAACGCTGAATAAGGAGATTTTGGAAAGTAGTCTATAATTTTAAGAACTGGGCTTGTTGAATTTGAGGTACCTAAAGGACAACTCTGAAATCAACTAAGTAAGGACAGAAAGGTGTCCATTGGCTCAGTTCTAGCAAGAACAATGCTGGTGGGGCGCCTGGGTGGCTCAGTGGATTAAGCCGCTGCCTTCGGCTCAGGTCATGATCTCAAGGTCCTGGGATCGAGCCCCGCATCCGGCTCTCTGCTCTGCAGGGAGCCTGCTTCCTCCTCTCTCTCTTTGCCTGCCTCTCTGCCTACTTGTGATCTCTGCCTGTCAAATAAATAAAAAAAATCTTTAACAATGCTGGTAAAATGGAAGACGTGGACTTGAGGTTGTCATATGAGTGGTTAGCCATTTCAAAGATAAAATAATTTCAGTCAAGAAGTGCATATTTTAATGTCTCTACATACTTAAACTTTCTAAGCAAATGTTCCTAACTCTGAGATAAAGGGTGAGTCTTGAAAGTTAAAGAGTGGTTTAGAAAAGCTAGAAATCTCTGGAGAGATTTAGAGTTATCTCCTTGTGTGTTTACATTTCAAAGGGAAATGCAAGGAAGAGCTAGGCAGCAAATTTTTTATATTCCAATGAAATGCAAATGGTTAGAGAACAAAGATTTTACTCCCTCTTTCAGGAGTAACCTATATAAACTTCCAGATTGAGTTTCAGGACTTTTCTACTCTCAGAGTTTCACTTGTGGAGCACTGGATGTGGGAAACTGTGTAGTTTGTTGGTTTGTTTATTTGTTTGTTTTAATTTTTTTTTAATTTTTAAAATTTATTATTTTTTATTATGTTATGTCAGTCACCATACAGCACTTCATTAGTTTTTGATGTAGTGTTTCATGATTCATTATTTGCGTATAACACCCACTGCTAATGACAGCACATGCCCTCCTTAATACCCATCACCAGGCTAGCCTATCACCCCACCCCCATCCCCTCTAATACACTTAGTTCGTTTCCTGGAGTCCATAGTCTGTCATGATTCATCTCCCCCTCTGATTTTCCCCCTTCAGTTTTCCTTCCTTCTCCTAATGTCCTCCATGCTATTCCTTATGTTCCACATACAAATGAAACCATATGATATTGTTTTTCTCTGCTTGACTTACTTTAGTTAGCATAATCCCCTCTAGTTCCATCCATGTCAATGCAAATAAATGGTGGGTACCTATCCTTTCTGATGGCTGAGTAATACTCCATTGTGTATATGGACCACATTGTCTTTATCCATTCGTCTGTTGAAGGACATCTTGGCTCTTTCCACAGTTTGGCTATTTTAGACATTGCTGCTATAAACATTGGGGTTCATGTGCCTCTTCTTTTCACTACATCTATTTCTTTGGGGTAAATACCCAGTGGTGTAATTGCTGGGTCATAGGGTAGCTCTATTTCTAACTTTGTGAGGAATCTCCACACTGTTTTCCAAAGTGGCTGCACCAACTTGCATTCCCACCAACAGTGTAAGAGGGTTCCCCTTTCTCCACATCGTCTCCAACACTGGCTCTTTCCTGCCTTGTTAATTTTGGCCATTCTAAGTGGTGTAAGGTGGTATCTCGATGTGGTTTTGATTTGAATTTCCCTAATGGCTAATGATATTGAACATCATTATCAGTAACTACATGCCGATAAATTAAGAACCTGGAAGAAATAGATGCCTTCCTGGAAACCTATCAGGTCCCGGACTCTTGTTTTTTGGGAGGTTTTGATCACTGCTTCAATTTTGCTATTGGTTATTGGTCTATTCAGACTGTCAGGTTCTTCTGTTTAAGTCTTAGTAGTTTATAGGTTTCCAGGAAGGCATCTATTTCTTCCAGGTTGCTTAATTTATTGGCATGTTTTAATTTTTAAAAAAATTAATTTGATGGAGAGTGAGAGGGGAGGAACAGAGGGAGAGAGAATTTCAAGACTTCCCGCTGAGTGCAGAGCATGAAGCATGGAGTCCAGCTCTGAGTTCAACCTCACAACCCTGAGATGATGACCTGAGGTGAAATCAAGAGTCAGATGTTTAACCAACTAAACCACCCTGGTGCCCCAAACTGGTATAGTTATTGCTATAAGTTATAACAATTTAATCTCTGTCCCAGAAATCTATTTACTTTTATGATAAAATAAATTTAATACAAATATTAAAATCTTCCACTATGGAAAATAGTATGGAGGTTCCCCCCAAAATTAAAAATAAAATTTGCATATGATCTAGCAATTCCTCTTATGGGTATTTATTCAAAGAAAACTAAAATAGTAACTCAAAAAGATACCTGCATTTTCATGTTTACTGAAGCATTATTTACAAGAGCTAAGACATGGAAACAGCCTAAGGGTACACTGATGAATGACTGGTTTAAAAAATGTGGCTCTTAACGGGGGCCTAGGTGGCATGGTTCCTTGAGGATCAGACTTTTGGTTTCAGCTCAGATCATGATCATGGGATTGAGCCCCATAACAGGTGCATTGCAGAGTCTGCTTAAGATTCTCTCTTCCTGGGGCGCTTGGGTGGCTCAGCCAGTTAAGTGCCTGCCTTTGGCTCAGGTCATGATCTCAGGGTCCTGGGATCGAGCCCCACATCAGGCTCTCTGCTCAGCAGGGAGCCTGCTTCCTCCTCTCTCTGCCTGACTCTCTGCTCTGTCAAATAAATAAATAAAATCTTTAAAAAAAAAATTCTCTCTTCCTCTGCCTTTTCCCCTGCACACGTGCACTCTCTCTCTCTGTAAAATAAGTAAATAAACCTTTAAAAAATGTGGTACCTATATATAATGGAATATTCCAAAGCCATAAAAAAGAATGAAATCCTGGGACACCTGGGTGGCTCAGTTGGCTAAGCGACTGCCTTCGGCTCAGGGCATGATCTTGGAGTCCTGGGATCGAGTCCCACGTTGGGCTCCCTGCTCAGTGGAGAATCTGCTTCTCCCTCTGACCCTCCCCCTTCTCGTGCTCTCTCTCTCAAATAAATAAAATTAAAAAAAAAAAAAGAATGAAATCCTGTCATTTCCTACAACATGGATAGACCGTGAGTGTATTATGTTAAGTGAGATAAGTGAGACAGAGTTGGACAAATAATGTATGGTCTCACTTATATGCAGAATCTAAAGTCAAGACAAAACCAAAAGAAAGTACATAGATACAGAGAACACGTTGGTGGTTGCCAGAGAGGAGGGGGGTTTCAGATGTGTGAAACGGATGAAGGAGGTCAAGAGATACAAATAAACTATAAAGTTATAAACTAAATAAACTCCGGGGGAGATAATGTACAGCATGGTGACCATAATTAATTTTACTATATTGCATTTTTGAACTGTGTATGGTGATGGATGTTAACTACACATATTGTGGTGCTTGTTTCATAATATATACAAATATCGAATCATGTTATACGCATGAAGCTATATAATGTTGTATGTCAATTATACCTCAGTTAAAAGAAAGAATTAACCTTTATTCCCTTTAGTTTGCCTTCTGCATTGATGTTGGAGCTATTCACTCTTTATTATCTACATTGGGAACAGCTCAACCTCCTGATATCTCTCTACCACTTCTGGGACATCCTGATTCTCCCATCTAAGGGTCATATGTCTTTGATTATATTTGTAGCCCTTGAATATGTAATGGATTCATTTAGATTTTCTTCCCCTTCATCCAGAAGGATGAATCATTCCCCATGAGAACATTCTTCCACAGTTGCTCTTCATTGATAAACT
This sequence comes from Meles meles, assembly GCF_922984935.1. Classification (NCBI taxonomy): domain Eukaryota; kingdom Metazoa; phylum Chordata; class Mammalia; order Carnivora; family Mustelidae; genus Meles; species Meles meles. The sequence continues at coordinate 99,388,652 of NC_060072.1, forward strand.
AATCCCCTAGTGAAGGCAAATACATTGTGGGTATTTGAATTCTATAGCCATGATGGAGATTACTCTAATGTTGATTGAGTATCCTTGATGCTTAGTGGAGGGGGAGTTGAGAGGGTGTCAAAGGTCGACAAAATGTTAATCCTTTACTTCTCTCTCCCTCTTTTCTTCCTCAACATCCAATTCTAGAGGTAAGAACTGATGATAAATGGGCCACGTACAGACTTCAAGTTAACTGCCTGGGACTGCTTGTTTTGAGCAAAGGCATGCTAGGATGCTTTAAAAGGTCAAAACTAAATGCATTCAATATTTAATTTGGCACAATGATCAATAAAATGTCCCAGCCAATAGGATCTCTACTATTCCTCAACAATGGTAGACGAAAGTAGGAAAATACTTGAGGAAGAGAATGCTTCCTTTCCCTAAATTTAATAATGCATTTTCATTTTTACTCATTTTATAATACTGGGCTGTAATGTATACAGGCATATATGCAAAAAATAAATTTATTAGAAATATGTTAGATCCGTATTTCTTTAAGTAAGACACATGGAGTTCTGTATTAGAATTACCCAGAATCCTTATGAAAAATACAGATTTCCGAGTCCCTTCCAAGACTTACTGAATCAGAATTTCTATTTACGGGGGCCTCCAAAACCACAATTTTAAAAACAGATATTCTGATGATTCTTATGCATTCTATAATTCAAGAACTACTGCTTTGATATAAGTATTCACTTTGCTATTAAGGGAGATGTGTGTGTGTGTGTGTGTGTGTGTGTATGTGTGCACATGTGTGTCAAACAATATATGGTTCCATAAATCATATTCTGCACCAGCATTTTCTCCAAGCTGTGAAGTCAGAAAAATACTTATTTTATGTGTTAACAAATGTTCAACACATACATACATGTACAGATGCATAAGAATTTTGTCAAATATTTTTAGCAAACCCACTATACTGCAAGCATCTTTTGGAGATTCCCAGTTTACATTAGTATATTGCATGCTCTGAGAGCCTACAAAAATCTAGTATTTCTCAGTCTTTCAGGAAACTGCTCATTTGATGGTTTATCTTTCCCCCCAAATAAGACTATGACTACCTAAGGGCAGTCTGGAAAACACCATTCTACTCAAATATTATAAAGTATCTTAGCTATGAAATATAAAAATCCATCTTTTATATTTGACTTGAGCTACTTTTGCAAGCAAACAATGCTAGTTTGGAAGAAAGTTTTTTTTTCCCCTCTCTCTTAGCTGTAAGTATAGAAACATCCTCTCTGTGTTGCATAAACATAAATTTAGACCAGCAGATGTATGAACATATCTTTTATGGTTTTGGTAGTTATTAAAATCTTGTTTTAATCATACAATCTAGTAATAAGCTTACTACATTAATATTCAGAGAGCAACTGACAGGAATACTTTTGTTCTGTACTCTAAAATTATTATCCTTAGTGTTTGAGAACAGACTCACTTAACATCCGTTAAAGAGTGAAAAAATATACAGCTTTAACCTACATCAAGAAGTTAAAAATAGAAATGCTAGCAAGGAACTTTAAATATATGTATCACCAGGCATATATTTCAGGCAAACCCTTCTCTTCTTCCTTCCAAAAAAAAAAAAAATCATGGCAGAAACTGTTGCATGCAATTTTATGTTTTAGTTTTAATTATTAAGAACCATTTACTTCCTTTTCCCCCCACATGTCAAAAATCAATTAAATATTTCTGTAAAGTTGGTAATAAATCTATTCTTCCACATATATTTCTCCTTTCACTTATAATTTAGCTGTCTAACTTCCATTCTGTAACTTGTCCTTAAAGGTGCAATGGTCCTGAGTTGTTCCCCAGTAGGATGGGACAATGTGGAGGGAAGTGGCTTTCTTCCACTATGCTGAACATAGTGAGCAAAGTTGGAGGTAGGATGGGATGCATCCTACCTGGATGGGGTAGCTCCTTGAATTCTTATGTTCTGAGAATGGTAGGAAAGTTATTTAGCTACTTAGTAGGAAATGTTTTAGGTGATTTTATTTTGGGCAGTGACTGGTGACAAGGACCGGACTCATTTGGGTTGAACACACATGCATGCACGTTGCCGCTGCCATCCACCCCTCCGCCCAGAGCAGGAGGCAAGACTTTATAGGGTGACAGGACTTAGAAAAGTTGGTCTTAATTAAATGTGTACAGTACAGTAACTGGAAAAATGTTATTTTTTAAATCACCATTACTGAGATAAGGATTTTTAATATTACACATAGAACCAGATACAACGTCTTATCTGTGTAATTAAATGTGACATTAACATTTGAGATAAACATAAGGTCATTTTTTTTTTTTACCATTTTTTTAAAATGAAGAGATGGCTGATATAAATATGAGCCTTGTGAGTATCAAGTAGGTCATTAAAAGTTCTGGGATGGAGCAGACATCTTAAAATTTTGTGTTAGGGAAAATTGTCCTTTATAGTGGAGTTTGCAGTTCCTAGTTTTGTTGTTCTTTCTTGGCATTATTAAGTACTTCAATGCAATAAATTCTGTCATAATTACAGGAACTCAACACAGTGAGATTCAGAAAAAGTATGCAATGACTTGCTTAAAGTCATGGGAAAGTCAACTATGTGAAATGAGGATTAGAAGCCAAGCTTTTTGCAATCTTTGTACAGGAGATTTACTACCCAGTAGGCAACCTTTTTACGTGTCTTTCAAAATGTGAGGCATATCATTAGTGGAAAAAAAATAAAAAGAGTAATATATGAGAGGAAAAGTGTATCAGTGTGATAGATGAGGATTTTAAAAAAGAACATAGATTAAAAATGTAGTTACTATATGTTTATCTATTGCTAGGTAAAAAGCACCCTCAAATATTAGTTGCTTGCAACAGTTTATTCTCTCTCACAATGGATTGATTGGGTTCAGATCTCTCATATAATTGTGTGAAGATTTTATTTGCAGCAATAGTTATCTTGATGGCCCATTTAGGGTTAACATCTATGCTGGCTCTTTCTTTCCCTCGCAAGGTTGGTCCTCAGCTATATGGAAATTGCCTGGATATCTTTTGCTTTCTGTTTGGCCTCTCAGTGTGACCAGCCTGGGGCTTCTTATAGCATGGTAACTTTATTGCAGTTGAATTATTTCCATGACTGCTGGCTTCCCCAGATTTAGTGTTGGGAGTCACACCTCAGCACTCCTACCACATTCTACTCATTGAAAGAAGGTAACAGGAGAATGTAGTTTATGGGAGGGGGCATCTTTGGACAATAGCTATCACAGTGAATGTGATGCTCAGAGGTAAAAATAATGATTTCACAGAAAAATCTCATAGCTTTCTATATAATGTGAATTAGTCATGTATTCTTAGAACAGGGAAGACCTTAAGTATCATCTATTTAGAATATTCCATGTAGAATATTCCATGTAGGGGCTCCTGGGTAGCACAGTTATTAAGCAGCAGAGTAGTTTTTGGCTCAGGCCCTGATTTCAGGGTTGTGATCTCAGTGTTATGATCTCAGGGTCATGAGATAAAGCCCTGAGTCTGGCTCCCTGCTCAGTGCAGAGTCTGTTTAAGATTTTCTCTCCCTCTCCTTCTGCCTCTCCCTTCTGCATGCCCTCTCTCAAATAAATAAATAAATCTTGAAAAACAAAATAAAAAAAATAAAATATTCCATATATCCTTGAAGAAACTGAAACTCGGGTAAGAGAAAAGTCTTTGTATTTACAAAAGTAAAAATGAGTAATGAAGTCTTAATATCTTTAGGCTATCTAGATGTCACAATATTTTAACAGTTAATCTAGACACAAATCTAAAGAATAAAAAAATGTAGGAATAATAATATGTCTCATGTGAAACAATGTATACAATTAACTTGATACAATTGAGAGAAATCTTCCAAAATGTGCATAAAGTAGGCAATGGTTTTAAAATTTCATATTGAAAAGTTTAAAAAAAAGATAGTATTTGGAACAATATTTATAAAGTTTGGTTTCTTATTTTTTTTCTGTTACTTCACTCAAAATTTTCACATGAGTTTACAATGACATATTTTACTATATACTTGGTAAGAATGTTTTCATTTGAAATATTTTTCATTTTGTTCAGGTACAAATGTTATGAGTAACATTATTTTTATTAAGCTGAAGGAAAGGAAATTAGTGATAACCCATCTGGAATTTTCTATAGATTACCCTTAGGAATGTACGTAATAACAGAAAATATTCAAAACTATTTATTAGCATGGTTATTTCTGCTCTGTGTATTCTTTAACAAGGGTCTTGTTACCACTATCAAAGGACGACATGTTTCACTGTTGTTAAATGTGTAGTGCATAAATGGAGATAGGGTCTGTGGGCACGGTAGATAGATTTGACCGATAGGTTTGCAATGTGAGAACTCCCACCTGAAAACTCAGGGCACATGGAAAGAAAGAATGTTTTACTTTGCAATATAACATTGAAATATGTCAAGCACATAGAACTGAGATTCACTGGGCTGATATGTGTTCTGAGAATAAAAGAAACATAAATTGCTTAGGCTCAAGAACATGCCCATTCTATGAATAGAGATTGACTTTGCTGCCAAGGGAAGCAAGTTGCTTGGGTTTTAGGTGACACATTCTCACTCTTTACTTTACCAAGAAAAAGGTTTGGAAAGCAAAGTACTTGAAATGTTTCCCCAGTGGTTCCCAATGAATATCAAACCTATCAAGCATCACATTTATTTTAGACACAGACTCTCTCTATGCCTCAAGAAACTCTTTCAGCTCTAAAGTCATTGGAAGCATCTGTCATCTTCCTTCACCTTTTACTGTCAGGCTCTTTGTGCCTTTAAAGATAGGTCACCTTTCTTTGGCATCCTGCTTCATTGTAGGTTTGGAAGCTTAAGTTCTTTTTCCACAGGAGCTGTATTTGGAATTTGAGAGGACATTTTGCTTGCCCTCTTTTTCTCCACCCAACATATCCCATTGCATGGTTAAACTGCTACCCTCATCTCTTTATTCAATGAAATATTTATGAGGTTCTATAAATATAGCATTTTAAAGTATTATAAATTTATATTTTATTAAACTATTTTTATTGAACTCCCATTACGAGGAAGAAACAATGTTAGGGGTAAAGGACCCAGAGAGATAGATTTGCCCTTGCTGTCACTGAGATTGGGCAAACAGTGCCAGAAAGAAGTTAAAGAAGTTTTTGCATAAGAACAGAATCAAGGTCTGCTAATGCTTTGAAAAACAAAACAAACAAAAAAACCTGATGGCTGTTTCCCATGACTATAGGGAGACCTTGATTCCTACCGTCCCTGAATTTGAGTCTAATTCTTCCATCAGAAAAGTAATATATTTAGCTTTCCTGATGTTTCCCCTAGATATTTCCTACCTCCCGATGGAGAAAATGAACTCCTTGTATTCAGTATGCGAACTTGAGACTGGCCAATATGTTTTTGTTTTATGATTCCGATACATTTCCTAGAGCCTCTCAGGGTTAATCAAGTACACCAGAGGCTTCTATGGGAGTTGCAGAATCTAATTATTATTGCATGTGACTACCATACCAACTTCCTCAACCCTCCATTTAGAACTCCTTCTGAGATAGGCAACCAGTCCCACTTCCATGAACATATGGACAGAGTTACTCTGCTTCTTACTGGATTCTGAAGGGCAAGATGAAGAGAGGAAGAAGATTCTTTGGTTTCAATGACTGATCAGAATTGAGTTTTCCTTTACTCTGTTTTGTCAATAACACAAAAAGACAATGGTTTAATAAGTGCATTGTGTCTAATAAAATGTCCAGATTAAATAGGAATGCTTTTACTCTGAAGGGATGAGAAAGGGGGAGAATCATTAACAACTGCTTTGCCTTGAAAGTAGAGATAAAAATTGATTCAGATATTTCAGAGATGAATGGGAGGAGAGTCATCTTTCAATGACTGTTTAAGTTTATATTTATAAAGGAATGGGAGGAATGTTTATATAATGTAAACTTTTGCTCTCTGGCTAGTTTAACAAGGGTATACCAATGAGGCCATAAAAATAACATAACTCCAAAGATGTGAGACTGAAGTCTAAAAGGGAGGGCCAAAAATTTTTTTTAGTAGGAATTGGTTACATAACAGAGCAAGGTTGATGCTTTGACCTCCAGATAATGGCATTGACTTTTTTGGGAACAACACATAAGACTGGGGTACACATCTAAAAGCCAACTTATAAACTTTATGACCCAGATGAGATTTGGACAGGGCCAGTAAGGTCACCTTGCTATAGTTGTTTAAAGAAAAAAAATAGAATCGTGTAAGAATGTGAATAAACACCAACTGTCAGATATGGGGTTATGTTCTCAAAAAGATGTATTGAACTTTCTGTGGTTAAGGTATATCAGATACTATTTCTTACCCCAAATCCGTTCCTCACTCTTTTATGCTTTGCTGCCTTCCCATCTTATAGACAGTAAACTTAAGTCTCTTTCACTGCCAAAATGACCATATAATCTAATCTGGACACTGATATGCAAGGAGAAATCTAATAGAAGGAATTTCTAAAAAAGATAATATCTTTTTTAATTGAAATGTAATCAGTATATAGCATTATATTAGTTTCAGGTATAAAATTCAATGATTCATATTTGTATAAATTGAGAAATGATCAGCACAAGAAACCTGGTTACCATCTCTCACCATACAAAGTCACAATTTCTTTTTCTTTTAATGAGAACTTTTAAGATATACTATTACCAATTTTCAAGTATGCTGTACAATATTATTGACTATATTCACCATGTTGTACATTCTATCCCCATGACTCATTTATTTTATAAAAAAGTTTGCACCTCTTAACCTCCCTGACCCATTCATCCACCCTAATCCTCTACCCTCTGGCAACCACTAATCTGTTCTTTGTATCTATGAATTTGGCTTTGTTTTCTTTCATTTGTTCATTTGTTTGTTTTTTTTTTTTAGGTGCCACATATAGATGAAATCATATGGTATTTGTCTTTCTGTCTAGCTTATTTTACTTAGTGTAATACCCTCAAGGTCTGTCCATGTTCTTGCAAATGGAAAGAAGTCATTCCTTTTTCATGGCTGAGTAGTATTCTACTACATGGATGGATGGATCTGTTTATGTATATGTGCCTGTCTGTGTGATCTATATAACACATCTTCTTTCTCCATTCATTCATCAACAGACACTTAGGTTGTTTCCATATCTTGACTATTGTAAATAATCCTGCAGTAAACATATGGATACATATATCTTTTCAAGTTAGTGTTTTCTTTTTCTTTGAATAAATACCCCAAAGTGGAACAACTGATTCATATATGTGGTAGTTCTAGTTTTAATTTTTGGGGGAACATCCGTAGTGTTTTCTATGGTGGCTGCATCAATTTACTTTCCTACCAATTGTGTACAAGAGTTCTTTTTTTTTTCCATACCATCACCAACACTTGTCATTTCCTATTTTTTTTTTTTTGATAATAGCTATTCTGACAGGTGAAAAATGATATCTTATGAGGTTTTTACTTGGATTTCCCCAATGATTAGTGATTTTGAGCATCTTCTCATTTGCCTCTGGACCATCTGTATGTCTTCTTTAGAAAAATGTCTATTCAGATCTTCTGCCCAATTTTTTTTTTTAATCTGATGTGTTTTTTTTGTTGTTGTTGTTACTTAGTTGTATGAGTTCTTTTTTCTTTTTTTTTTAATATTTTATTTATTTATTTGAAAGACAGAGATGACAAGCAGGCAGAGAGGCAGGCAGAGAGAGAGGGGAAGGGCAGGCTCGATCCCAGGACCCTGGGATCATGACCTGAGCTGAAGGCAGAGGCCTTAACCCACTGAGCCACCCAGGCGCCCCAGTGTATGAGTTCTTTATACATTTTGGATATCAACCCCTTACTAGTCTATAATCCACTGTGAGTTAATTTTTGGATATGGCATGGTGGTCCAGTTTCATTCTTTTGCATATGACTGTCTGGTTTTCCCAACATTATTTAGAGAAGACAGTGCTCTTTCCCCATTGTATAGTCTTGCCTCTTTGTCATAAATTACTTGACCATATATGCATAGGATTATTTTTAGGCTATTATGTTCCATTGATCTGTTTTTTATGCCAATACTACACTTTTGATTACTATAGCTTTGTAATATAATTTGAAATCAGGGAGTGTGATGCTTCTAGCTTTGCTCAATTTCAAGGTTGCTTTAGGTATTTGGGAATTTTTGTGGTTCCAAACCGACTTCAGGATTCTTTGTTCTATTTCTGGGGAAAATACCATTGGGCTTTTGATAAGGGTTGTGTTGAATCTGTAGATTGCTTTGGGTAATATGGACATTTTAGCAATATTACTTCTTCCAATATATGATTATGAAATATTTTTCCATTATTCAATGTCTTACAGATTTTGGAATATAGGTCTTTCACTTCCTTGGTTAAATATATTCCTAGATGTTTTATTCTTGTTGATGCAATTGTAAATCAGATTGTTTTCTTAATTCCCCTTTCTGATAGTTCATTGTTAATGTATAAAAATGCAACAGATTTTTATATATTGAATTTGTACCCTGCAACTTTAGTGAATTCATCTGTTAGCTCTATCAGTTTTTTTAAGGAGTACTTAGGGTTTTCTAAAATCATGTTGACCAAAAATAGTGAGTTTTATTTCTTTATTTCCAATTTGGATGATTTTATTTTAAAAAGATTAATTTATTTATTAGAAGAGAGACAGAATGAGCAAGAGAGGCAAAAGAATAGGGAAAGAAAATCTCACAACTCTGAAATCATGACTTGAGTCAAAGTCAAGGGTCAGATGCACAAGGCACCCCTCAATATGGATGCTTTTTATTTTTATTTTTTTCCTGTTTAACTGCTCTGGCTAGGACTTCCAATATTATGTTGGATAAAATTGGTGAGAGTGGACATCCTTGTCTTGTTCTTGATCTTAGAGGAAAAGCCTTGAACTTTTCACTACTGAGTATGATATTAGCAGTGGGTTTGTCAGTCTTTCTTATATTGATGTATGTTCACTCTATACTCATTTTTTGAGTTTTTATTATAAATGGATGTTGAATTTTGTCAAGTACTTTTTCTCCATCTACTGAGATAATCATATAAAATATAATAAAAATGATATGATTTTTAGCCTTTGTTTTGTTAATGTTGTGTTATCATGCTGATTGATTTGCAGATGTTGAACCATCCTTGCATCCCTGGAATAAATCCTACTTGATTATGGTGTATAATCATTTTGATGTATTGCTGAATTTGGTTTGCTAGTATTTTGTTACGAATTTTTGCATCTATATTCATCAGGGTTATTGGCTTGTAGTTTTCTTTTTTAGTGTTGTCCTTGTCTGGTTTTGATATTAGGGTAATGTTTGCCTCATATAATGAGCTTGGACGCTTTTCCTCCTCTTCATTTTTTTGGAAGAGTTTGAAGTCGGTATTAAATCTTTGAATGTTTGGTAGAATTCACCATGAAATTGTGTAGTCCTGGAACTTTGTTGGAAGGTTTTTGATTACTGATCAAATCTTGCTAATAGTTCCTTCAGACTTTCTATCCATGATTCACTCTTAGAAGACTGTATATTAGTAGGAATTTATCTATTTTTTCTAGGTTGTCCAATTTGTTAGTGTGTAATTGTTCATAGTAGTCTCTTATGATCCTTTGTGGTTTTTTGGTTCAGTTGTAACTTCTCTTTCATTTCTGATTTTATTTAATTGAAACTTCTCTTTTTTTCTAGTGAGTCTAGCTAAAGGTTTGTCAATTTTATTTATCTTTTTGACAAACCAACTCTTAGTTTCATTGGTTTCTTCTATTGCCTTTTAAATTTGTTTCATTTATTTCTGCTCTGATCTTTATTATTTGCTTCCTTCTACTAACTTTGAGCCCCCTTTTCTTCATTTTCTAGTTCTTTTAAGTGTAAAGTTAGATTGTTTGAGATTTTTCTTTAGGTATGCCTGTATAGCTATGAACTTCCCTCTTAGAACTGCTTTGCTGCATCCCATGGATTTTGATATTTTATTTCCATTTCCATTTGTCTCAAGGTATTTTTTAATTTCTCCTTTGATATTTTTCATTCACCCATTGGTTGTTCAATAGTATGTTGTTTAATCTCCACATATTTGTGATTTTTCCAGTCTTCTTATAATTAATTTCTAGTTTCATATTATTGTGGTTGGAAAATATAAAATGAAATGGGGGATAACATGTAGAGTTTTATAAGTCATTCAAAATTAATTTGCTAACAATAACCCTTGCTTTGCTGCCCACTACTCTGTCTGGTCTACTTCTCCTTTTTTCGAAATGGTATGACCAAATGTACAATGAAGAAAAAAAATCCTGCAACACCACTCCCTTCTGGACTGCAAGGCTTCTGCTGAGAGACTTGCTTATGGGGGTTCTTTTGTATACAACAAGTTATTTTTCTCTTGTGGCTTTTAAGATTCTCTCTTATCTTTAACTAGTAACATTTTAATTATAATGTGTCTTGGTGTGGCTGTCTTTGGGTTCATCTTTTTTGGAACTCTCTGGGCCTCCTGGATCTGGATGTGTGTTTCCTTACCCACATTAGGGAAGTTTTCAACCATTATTTCTTCAACTTAATGTTCTGCTCCTTTCTTCCTTTCTCTCTTTCTTTCTTTCTTATTCTGGGACCCCTATAATTCAAATGTTATGCCACTTGATATTCTCCTATATATTCTCCCTCAAGCTATCTTCACTTTTTAAAATTCTTTCTTTTTCTTTCTCTCTCTCTCCCTCCTTCCCACTTTTTTTTTCTATTTTGTTTTGATGAGTTCCATTACTATGTTTTCCAGACCCCAGAACCCCCCTTCTGCATTATGTAGCTTCCTATTGAATACCTCTAGTCTATTTTCAGTTCAGCTGTTGTATTTTTTGCCTCTGAGATTTCCATTTGGTACTTTCTTATATTTCTACCTTTTTGTTGAAGTTCTGTGTTCACTCTTTTCCCAAGTTTTCTTGAGAGCTCTTAGTGAGCATCTTTATGACTACTACTTTGAACTCTTTATCAGGTAGATTACTTATTTCTATTTCATCAAGATATTTTTCTGGGGTTTTTATCTTGTTCTTTCTTTTGGAATATATTTCTCTGTTTATTTAGTTTGGCTCTCTGTGTTTGTTTCTATATAATACATGAAACAGCTCTCTCTGTCTTGAAGGAGTGGCCTTATATAGCAGCTCAACTTTATCATTTTTTTTAAAAGATTTTTTATTTATTTATTTGACAGAGAGAGAGATCACAAGTAGGCAGAGAGGCAGGCAGAGAGAGAGGAGGAAGCAGGCTCCCTGAAGAGCAGAGAGCCAGATGCGGGGCTGGATCCCAGGACCCTGAGATCATGACCTGAGCCAAAGGCAGCGGCTTAATCCACTTTACCTAGCTCTTGGTTATCTCTTGAATCTTTGTAATTGTCTAATTAGCCTGATTAATTCCTGATAGGTCTCAGTGGCTGAGGGTGAAGCAAGACCTGCCAGTGTTCTAGAGGGAGGGCTTTCATTCAGCATCTAGTTTCTGGCTGATTGGAAGGCAAACCCTCAGCCAGCAACTTTTAAAGAATGCAATATATACCAACTTGTGGGACCATAATCACAAACCCTGCTGGTCTCCAGTTCTATTTGCAATTTGGAGATGTCCCCTAATGATGGTTGGAAAGAAAATCAAGGCTCCTGGTAAGTGTAATGATCTCTTTCCTTGGGATACTGATGAGTTGTAGTGAGGTAGATGGACAGTGCAAAGATTGCATGCCCCAGCCCCCACTCTCTGAGAGTTCTTCTATAGCCTCTATATGTGTGGTAAACCTGAAGCCAGCCCCTCAGACTGAAGCTCCAGGATAAGTAAATGAGCCTTTTTCATAGAGAGACTGAGGGTGTGTTTTAGTCTGTTATCTGTGTAGGGCCTTGGGAGTGGTAGTCTGCCAAAAACTCTCTCCAATTGTTTCTGACCTGTGTGACCAAAAGTGCAAGCCCCACCGGCCACCAGAACCTGACATTCAAGGGGTGTCCTCTATGTGGATTACCATATCTTGGTTTTAGTGGGGTCATGGTGAGCACAGAGCTGAAGTATGCCTACTGGTGCTAGCAAGGTAGAGGGATATTGTGAAAATGGCACCTGCCAGCATCTCCTTTTCAGAAAGCATCCCAATAGGTCTGCGCCTCTGGCAGATGCTTTAAGATTAGCAAACAAATATCTTTCATATATGGTCTAGATGCTTTTCAAACCATTGCTGTTGTGCTGGATTCCAGGGTGAGTAAGTCTGCATATAAGCCCTTTAGGAGTATAATCTGCATTTCCATGGACCTCCTGGATGCAAGCCACATTGGTTTTTAAAGTCAGACATTTTGGGGTATCTTTTTTTCTGTTTCAGGTACCAAGCATTGTGCTGTCTGATGGAGGGCACAAATCATTTGCTCCTTAGGGAGAAGGGTCATGTTTGTGAGCTTCTTCCTGATTGTGGGTCACCATGCCAGGGGGGAGCTTTTTGACAAGACTGTGTCTCTACCTCTCCTATCCATCTCTCTGTAACCCTTTTATCCATTGCTGTGGAGGAGGTATTCAGCTAGTTTTCAGGTCTTTTTCAGAGAAATGTTCCATATGTAGTTATGGACTTGGTGTGTTCATGGGAGAAGATGAATTAAGGATCTTTATATACTCCCTTCTTGAACTGCCTAGAAGAGATAATTTCTAGTTGAACTTGTCAGGAAAAAGGAGCTTTCTGTCTTCGCTAGCCAGTGCTTCCCTTTCGAGCCTTATATGTGTACATGATGATGTCTGGTGCTTAGGTGTCCACTTTTTACTGGGAAAGGGGAAGAGGTAACATGCATGTGGGTGAAAAAAATCCATATTCTATAAATAATTCAGAATGTAAAGAAATTTGCTGACATCTGCTGAACCCCCTGAATAGTTTCCTACCTCCAGACATCATTTTAACTAAACAATAAATGCCCCCACCCTGGTTTAAATAGTTGCTATTTAGACATTAATACTTGTAGTCAGAAGTGTTGCTTACTGATAAAGTATGTGGGTGCTCAAGGCATTGGTTGAAAGACAAAATAGAAGTGAACATAAAGCTATTTTAAGTTTAGAATGTGGGCTATTTTAGATTCCTGTATTTTCTTAAAGCCTTTTCACACAAATATTTATTTGGTTAGCTTTAATTCTCAGAAGTAAACAGGGTTAGTATTCTGATTACAGTCTTATAAATAAGGAAAGTGGAACACAGAGGTAAAGGGACTTTATCTAAAGGAACAAAACCTGTATAGAGCAGAGCTGAGGACTGAGCTAAGAGCTTTGATTCATTGTCTGTTAAGATGCTCTGTTGGGTCATGCTGCAAGTTAAAAAAAAAAAAAAAAAAAAGGCTTGCATCAAGAAACCGGATGGCAAATGACGCTGATTTTCTCTTTTGCCTCAAACTAGGGACCAGAAATACACTAACGAAAGCATTTTCACCTAGCTTTCTCTGTGTTCTTCATAGAAGCAAATTTATGCAATTACCCCCAGAGAACTACCTTGGTACAATGACTTGGATTCTGGTTGCAGCAAATGTGTTTACTGGGATTAGAAATCTAAAAGTGAACAGTTTATAAAAGGAGCTAGAAAGTGTTGTAGTAGAACTATTATGGCTCTAGTTTTCCTGTTTCTTTCAATTCAGACCCTACCATAGAGTCACTCTCCCTTCTGGGAATTCATAGTTTGCAAAGAGAAGAGACCTCCAGTTTTATAGCTACTCTGATGAAATGCAACAAAATGAATAATTTGCACCTCATACCAATGATCTAAAACCTTACATGAGGTAATCAGCCTCTGTTCATCTTTACAAGAAGAATCAAAGATAGTGTTTCTTCAAATGCCCTTTAAAAATAACTAAAATTCAATTGCTTTTCTCTTATCCTGGTAATTCAATTTATTTTGGGATTGTCCTTTTATAATGGAGAAAAGGTATTAACTGCCTTTCAAATGAATGCAATAGTTCTATGAAAACAATGCACAACTATAAATGTTCCAAACTTTACCTCACAAATACACCAATAAATTGAGGGCAGAAGCCAAGCCAGCAAAAATCCTAAAATAAGTAAACCCTACAATGTTTCATACTTGGTAATTCTGTAGTTTCTGAGAAATTCATTATTTCAGAAAATCTTCTGAACAAAGTATTCTTCTCTCTCTTTTTTTTTTGTCCTATAGATTAAGTCTTTTTAGGTGGCTGGGTAGGGAGTATATTTAACATGTCCAAAAATATTTGATAGAAATGATTTTTGCAACAGTTTATTAAATGCAAGCCATGATGCTCATGATACAATAGACACTGGAAGGTAACAGGAACATTTTCAGATGTCTTCTCCAGGGAAATTTTTTTTTTTTTTAAGAAGTAAAAATAGTGAAGAGGAAAAAAAAATTTTTTTCCCCCTAATAGTTATCAAGATAATTTTGTGGTTTTAGGACACAGTACAATTTATCAGTAGAGTAACACATAATAGTCCAAGCCATGACCAGAGCAACCTTTCTCTGATGAGAAAGAGGAGAAAATCTTGGAACATAAGTATAAGAAAAACAGACATTTAGAATGAACTAAAGTGAAGAATTAAGAGAGGAAAGGGAGAGACTTAGAAACATAAATAAAATAACAAAAATGAAGAAGGAAGTAACAGCAATAGCAAAAATCACACTTTTGCTTTGGTGTGAGCTAATTAGCCACATTATGACTTACTTATTTCTGGTGACAAGTCATCATTGGGCTTCTGTCTTATATCCCTGTTATTTAAATACATATTCTAATTTGTTTTAATCTTTTGAAAAAAAATTTGCTCTGAATCATTCATTGCTTGATTGGCTGATTCATTCTTCAATTCTTTAATTCATCCAGATATTTATTAAACATTTATTGGGTTAGTTTAATATGCCAGGAATTAAGTAAAGCCTTAGAAATATAGATAGGCATAAGTTACTTTCCTGATCGCCTGATATGGGGACACAAGAATTCATGTAAAGAATTAAAAATACTTCAAAATGTATTTTGGTAAAAATATATGCAAGAAAATGCAAAGGTAGGATGTTAAAGTCAAGAATCTGGACACTTCTTAACACCTCCGTTGCTATCTCTTTGTCAGATTCATATCATCCCTTGCCTGGAGTATTGAAGGAGTCTTGTCAGTAATATCATGTCTACTTTTGCCCTGCTACCATCCTCAGAAGAGCAGTCAGAAATGCTTCTATAACATAAGCCAGGTCATATGGCTCCAGTGCTCACTGATGGCTCCCACTTTCACGTCTTTGTAATGAATAATGAAGCCCCTCAGTATCTGGTCTCAACTATTCTCTTCACATTCTTCTCACTCTCCTTGCTTACTGCATCCATTCGTGTTGAGCAATCTTGTCTCCTGGTCTTTGCTCTAACAGTTCCTTCTGTAAGGGATAACTGCTTAATTTTCTCTTTCTTTTTTCAAATATTTTCTCAAGTCCCACTTTCTTAATGAGCTTTACAATGAGAACCTGATTTAACAAGGCCAAGTGGCCCTCCTCTACATGTAGTTCCTACTTCCCTTATACTGGCCTATTTTTTCTTATTTTCCTATAATACTTTTCACCATCCTATATACAACATGATCTGTTTACTTGATTAATGAAAATGCTTTGTTTATAGTCACCGTGCCCTGCCAAGCCCCTTCTCCCACCCTGAACGGAAATTACAAAGAGCAAGGATGTCTATTTTTATCCCAAACACGGAGAACATATACTGGGCACTTAATAAAATGATTCTGAATCAAAGAATGAAAAGAAAGAGGCTTATTTTACTAGAGGGGAGGGGAGGAAAATGGAGATTAAGAAAGGGGAGGGAAATGGAGATTACCCCAAATTAATGATGCATATATTTAGACTGGCAGTATTGGTAACTATTTGACAATCATTCACAATGAAAGAAACTCTCAGGCAGAGAAAGTTGTGTGAGCAAAGAAAAAGAGGCAGGAAGTAAATATATGGAGATATGAATCTGCCTAGGTCAGGGGGTCAGAAAGCAATGCTCTAGAGCCATGGGGGCCATCTTATTATTATTATTTTTTTTTTCATAAATAATGTTTTCCTGGAACACAAGCATGCCCATTTGTTTAGGTATTATCCATGGCTACTCTCTCACTATTGCAGAAGAACTGAGTACTTGCATCAGGGAACAAATGGTCCTTAAACATTTATTGCCTGGACCTTTTAAGAAAACTTGCTGACCCCTGTCCTAGGAAATAAAGGGTAAGTGAATGCTTTAACCTGGAAAGCACCATGATCAGAATCATGATATGGAAACATTATTCTCTAGTCAGCTCAATTTTCCTAGTTAATCTTTCCCTCAGGATAGCTCACCAGTTTTATTTATTTATTTTTTTGGCATGCATGTGTGTACATGTGTATATTTTTGTTTTTTATAAAAAGAAAAGTTTCACTCTATACAATATATATCCTTTCTGTTTTACCTTTGAGCACAGTCCCCTGCTATTGTGGATCTTCCGTATAAATAAATAGTTGCTACTAATGACTGAATGGGTGATGCCATGGAATGCATTTAAAATTCATCAAGGATTAGGGTATGATGTGAGACATTTCTATTAAAACACAGAATATCATTTGGCTTCCAACGTAGTTGAGTTACCAATGTCATAATTTGGGTTCGGTTGGCTTCCCAATATTCTTTTTATCTTCTTTTGGAGACACTGGATAAAAACAGTATATTTGGAGAGTGAGTTAATTGCTAAGGTGGGCCAAACACAGCTTAATAATGCAAAATGTCTGCTTGAGAGTGAGCTGGAATCATCACACTAATTTCATTTATAAAATTCAAACTGGCAAGAGACTGTACAACACTAATGATAGCCAGTTGCCTAATTAGCTCCGCAACACAGTCTTTCCAATTTATTAAAGCAAAATGAGTCATAGTTATGAACCTGGGAGAACAGATAGCTTCCTGCTAAAAATCTGTTTTAAAGTATGGCTAGGGTTTAATGCTAGATGTAGTCTAGTATGTGCAGTTGTCTTCTGCAAATGAGAGCATGCAAGCAATATCTGGAAATTTAAACTATATTAAATAGATGAAAATATGTGTCTTTATCTAAAACAATGAGCAAATTCAATAATGATCTGAACATTTCTCAATACACACTAATATCTTGTTAAAAAACATTCTTTTTTGTTCTTTAAAAAGGTTTTTTAAAAAAATTATTTATCTACTGTTTAATTTTTTTACCCAGCTGTTCACTTTAGATTTATTTATGTATTTATTTATTTTTTGCTTTGAGAAATGAAAAAACTATGAATCTCTTTCGACCAAGTAATTTCTAAGATTTTTTGTGATCATTTGTCAGATTTCCTGTCTCTGTAATATTCATTTATAATTTAGCATATAATCCAAACCCTGAAAGACATGATTGTGCTATTGATTTTAAACTTTAGAAACTAGACATTTAATTCCCTTAATATCCAAGAGATATGCATTTCTTCTGCTTTCAGAAGCATCTAGACATTCTACTGTGCAATGAAATCTGAAACTATCCAGAAAAGAGGTGGAATGAAGCTGAAAGGAGAAACCAACAGTACGGGTGCAGAGGAATCTTCCAGATTAGTACTTCTTGGAATAGGTGACACAATAACATGATATATCAGAAATACACTTTTGGGAATTCCACATAACTCCCAGACACAAAACCACGTCAACCAGGAATATGGACATTAGCAGCATGGATGATACTATTGGAAAAAGAGTCCGAGGGCCTTTTCAAATTTTATTATTTATTTATTTATTTTCAAAATAAAGTGGCTGTTAAGTCTCATGCATACATAGTAGATGATAGATGGAACCAATAATTAAATAATTAAACACCCTGTGCATATTTGACTGTTCTTTGTGAATGAATATAGAGACACATGCATCCTTAACTAAGTGCTAATTCAAGAGGATGAAGTGAGGTATATTTTCTTTTTTCTTTTTCTTTTTTTTTGAAGTGAGGTATACTTTTGTGCTGTATTTGCAACCCTTTCAAATGAATGCTTTTGAAAATTGACACGAGGATTGTGTGTTATCATTCTACTTAGTTGTTCACTCACAGATCCTGCCTATTAACCTAACTTTACAGAGAAAAGAAAAAATTAAACAATTTGCTAAGTTTTATAGCTAACTTAGTTAGCACCCCCATGTCTGATGATCAATAAAGGAGCTCTAGCAAGGCAAGGAACTCTAGAGAATCAACAGGTTCTTCTCTGTTGCCTAGGACCACAAGGCACTGTTAACACAGGTTAGGTATCCAGTGGTTCTGCAGTTGAATGTAACATGCTACCTTGATTTTTCTTCCATTAGAGCAGGTTTCCTTTTTAGAAAAACAAATAAATTGCTTACATGTTACTTACTAGGTTGATCGCATAGAGATCAACTCATTCCATTTTTATTAAAGAACTCACAGAAACCACTTGTATTTATATGTATTTTCAAAATCAGTGAAAGAATAGAATTTTACTAGAATTTCAGTGCTCAGTTTGAAATTATTCTAATACTTCTGCTGCTTCAGAAATTCAGCTCTCCAGATGAAACTTTAAAATGATTGAAAACAATTTTTACTCCTAAATGGGGATTTGAATTAACTATTAAAAATTGCAAATAGTGTTTATTTTGGTTAAACCATACCTGATAAGATGGTGATTGGATTATGCATGTTTAGAGAGAAAACACATAAAAGAAACACCATTCTTTCTTCCGCTATACATTTTTTTGATTTCTAGAAACATGTGATATTTTTAAATTTTTCAAATTATGTTCATGGCAGGTTGTACAGTGAAAAATTGTAAGCTTTGAAGATTTATAGTTCTCCAGTTGTTACCAGTTTTGCAGCTTGGAAATAATTGATAAATCATTATAGGTCTTACTTCCACATCTCTGAAATAGGGATTGAGCACTTAAATTATAGGACTGTTGTAAAGAATAATTGAGATAATGAATGCAAAGCTCCTATGGCACAGTGATTATACAAAATAATGTTACTACTCAAATATTGGCATTATCAAATGAAAATATATACAATAATTTACTCAATAATTTATTTACTTAATTTTTTAAAAAATATCTTATTTATTTGAGAGAGAGTGGGAGAAATAGTGAGAGAGCCACAAGCAGGGGAAGAGGGAGAAGCAGGCTCCTCACAGAGCAGGTAACCCACATGGGGCTTGATCTCAGGACCCTGGGATCATGACCTGAACTGAAGGCAGATGCTTAACTGACTGAGCCACACAGGTGCCTCTACTCAATAATTTATTAAACAGTAAACTTCCATTCCTTTATCATTGTTGAGTCTTTCGGTCATTGTTAACCTAGTAGAAACTTGCAGTGCTTAGCTCAGTTCTGCAAAACATAAACAAACACATACACACACATATTTTTTTTTTCTTTAATGTTCAGGGTATTTCACAAAGCACAACACAATATTTTATTTCTGTCCATAAAAGAATCTATGTCAGTGTGCTTTTTACCATTAGCTTTTAATAGAATTTGCTTTAAACAAACCTTTGTTTCTTTCTTGTTTTCTATGCTTTAATTTGGTGACTTTCAAAGTTCTTTCTTTTTTGCAGGCTAGTTTCCCTCCTCCTCTTTCAGGGAATACATTATACAGAACTTTGATATATAAAACTGATACAAATTAAGCTTTTATTAAAGCAGAAATAATGGATTGGGGTTTCATATTCACTTTCCCCTCTTTCCTGCCTGCCCACCTGCCCTCAGCAGTCCTGAGGAACTCTAAAAAAACTAGGCACAACAAAAGACAGACTAAAAACTGCCATTTTCATCAACCCGGGGTTGCCTTTCCCCTGTGTAGTGCTGGCATAGTAACACAAATTGTACCTAATATGGTAATGCAGTGTTGAAGAAATAAAAACATCGAATATCACCTTACCAGTGCATTCAGTGTGCCAACATTTTTCACCTGTCCAAGTTCATCACAGGATCCAGCATGACTCTAGCTTTCTTCTCAGTTATTTGTCTGCTTTCTTAGATTAGCAACCTTGGCCTCCAAATATACAGTTGAACTTCCTTTGTTAATCTCCATCATGTTTCTATAAAGACAGTTTTCTAGTTTTTCAAGGTCACTTTGCATATCAGTTCTACATTTTATATAACCCTGCCCTATGTACAGACTGCCTGCCGGTTTGTGATGATCAGGATGAATTTGATCTGATACCAGCTGATCACTAAAACTAATGAAATCACCAAGTTTATCATATATTACTGTCTATCATTTATTGTGTGTTATTTGTTCACTTTAAATTTCATTATGACAATCATATGCAAATAACTGGTGTTCCTGTAAGGTTAGGAATACAATTCTCACATGAGAGAAAAGATGCTTCTCTTCTTCTCCTGCCCATTCACCTTAAAATTATATACAGACAAGGGCGGAAAAAAATTATATACAGACTAAGGACTTGTTCTCTACCAGGAAAGAGGGAAAGCATTAAGATTCATATGGTGTTTAAAGTGAAAACAAACACACATTGCCATCAATTTACTATATCAGTTTTGATCACTAGAACATCCTCTTTGGGTAACTTTAATTACAAATTTTGCATTTTGGAAAGTCATAAGGCATTGCTGGTACTTCCAGTCGTGGCAAATATAAAGTTGTTTCAAATGAGCAAAATTTAGGTTTCTGTCTCTATACCTCATTAGCATTAGCAAGTTCCAGTCTCATAGCAACCCAGATCTGATGATGAACACCTGCCAGCCCAGATGGTTTAGAAAGAAAATTTTTAGCTAAATGGAATAAAGTTTTGTTGTTGAGCTGTCCAAGCCATTATTTAACAAAAATGCTGTGAGAACTCAGAAATACTGTTATTGTAGAATCTTAACAAACCAGTATCTCCAAAGTTGTCATGTTCAATTGCCATCACTTCTGATGTTTAATGCCCCTGCTTTTTAAATTTGTGCAAGTTATACATAGTTATTATGTGTCTGTTCGTCTTATAAATAATATTGGTTATCAATTGGTATCGACACAGCAGTGTAGTAAATCGATAGCATCTGCACAATTATGAAACAAGTGCCTGTATTTTCATATTTGCTTTTAGATAAATCCAATCCTGTTTCTTCTGATGAACTGGCTGACATCCAAAAAACTGTCTTCTGATAGGATCTTAAATAGAAATTGAGTCAACTATTCCAGTTCCACCATACTTTTTCCCTTTCCTGAAATAAAACGTTACTATCTATGCCCTTTAGTTGGCCAAGGAAAGCACATAGCAGGGGGAGATGGTTGGATGGAAAGTCAAAAGTTTTGGGCTGCTGGTCATTCTTGTCCTGTTGCTCTTGTTTTTGGGACTTTATTAAATGATTTAATCTGAATTTTCCTGTCTGCAAAGTAAGTCTGAACTAAAAGACTTGTCCAGCTTTTTTCTAGTGTGGAAACAGAACGCGTTTCATTATTTTTATATGTGCATGGTTTCTTTACACAAAAATGAATCACTCAAGACAAAGACTGTATTTTATATACTAACCAGTGGCACAGACTTTGAACACAACTGATGCTCAAGAAATACTATTTCCCTTGTTGATTTCTCCTTCAGTTAGTGGAATTACAAAGATTATGATGTGGGCAAAGGATTCATTACTTTTTAGCTCCATGATCTTGGACACCTTACTTAAGCTTATTCAGCTTCTATTTCCTTATTTGTGTTTGAATTGGTAAGGGTGTTTAGCAAATTGACTCACACATTTGGGGTGTATTCAGTATACTTGATTTCCTGTGCTTCTCTGTTCATGGTTGCTAGCACTTAGGTTTGCATAGAGTTGATAATGGGCATGATACTGCATGTTAATTAAGAAAACCAGGGGGGGCGCCTGGGTGGCTCAGTGGGTTAAAGCCTCTGCCTTTGGCTCAGGTCATGATCCCAGGTTCCTGGGATCAAGCCCCACATCGGGCTCTCTGCTCCGCAGGGAGCCTGCTTCCTTCTCTCTCTCTGCCTGCCTCTCTGCCTACTTGTGATCTCTCTCTGTCAAATACATAAATAAAATCTTTAAAAAAAAAAAAAGGAAAGAAAACCAGGAAGTTTGGATTCGAGGAAGATGGTGGTGGCATAGGCTCACTCATTCCATGAACACATCAAATAACCCTAAATACCCTGGAAATAAACCTGAAGACTGATAGAACAAAAGGGAGAGAAGAAACCGCATTGAAGTAGGTAGGAAGTGTGGAGATAAAATTTAGGGGAGAAACAGCTCATTGGTGCTGTGGAGGGGAGGGAGCCATGGTTGCAGAAAAGGACAAGAGAGAGGAACGCACAGGGGAATGTACTTTAAGAGTGTTTCCCCATAGCCATCAGTGTGGAAAACAAGAGGGGATGAATTTTGCGAGTTCTTACAACCAGCAGGGCTTAAAGCGAGAGTTTTAAAAGTCAGAAGGCTAGGCTGGGAAAACTGCTCCTGGAGAGAAGGCAAGCAAATAACCCAGGGGCAGATAGGTTGGAAACAGCCACCTGAAGAATGCCTGGGGCACCATGGGGGGAGATTATTCATTCTTCTTGGAGCATCCTAAAGAGACATTTCTCTGAAAATGAAGAACTGGCCAGCACCGTTTCCCTTCCCTACCCTTTTGCATAAACTTAGAGCCACCTGTAGGAAGCAGAGCAGCAGTGACACGGGCTACTGAACTGTCTTACAATGAGCCCCACCCACCTATGCCCCCTTGGAACTTCTCAGCTAGCTTGCCTCAATCCTAGCATGGCAGGCCCTTCCCCAAGAAGACTAGTGCAAACCCTTGTGCATATCATATCTCCCTAGGAGAGTTTGGTAAGGCTTCAGTTCTGGTGGAGGTGGTGACAAGTCTCATCTAACAGACGAGAGCACATCCAACTAAAAATCACTCCATTCAGGCCAGGACAAAACGCTGCCCACAACAGGCAAGGAGAGGTCCTATAGACAACTGACCTAAAAGAGCAGCCAGAGCACAACAGCAGAGCTTATGCAGCACACACCAGAGACACGCCCTGAAGTACCAGGCCCTGGGCATTACATGACTTCTTCTTCGTAAGGCCATTACTTTCAGGAGCAGGAGACATACTGGCTTTTTTTTTTTTTTAAGATTTTATTTATTTATTTGACAGAGAGAGAGATCACAAGTAGGCAGAGAGGCAGCCAGAGAGGAGGAAGCAGGCTCCCCGCGGAGCAGAGAGCCCGATGCGGGGCTCGATCCCAGAACCCTGAGATCATGACCTGAGCCAAAGGCAGCGGCTTAATCCACTGAGCCACCCAGGTGCCCCATACTGGCTTTTCTAACACAGAGCTAAAGGCAGAGGCTTTAACCCACTGAGCCATCCCCACCCAGGCGCCCTCTACCAAACATTTAAAGAGGAGTTAATACCTATTCTCAAAGTATCCCAAAAAGTAGAAAAGAAAGGAAAACTTCCAATTTCGTTCTATGAGGTCAGCATTACCCTGATGCCAAAACCAGATAAAGACTCTCTTGAAAAACAAAACTGTAGGCCAATATCCCTCATGAACATGGATGCATTTTGTATTCTTTGGGTAAATACCTAGTAGCCCAATTGCGGGATTGGAAGGTAGTTCTATTTTAACTTTTTTGAGGAACTTCCATATCGTTTTCTAGAGCAGCTGTACCAGTTTCCTACCAGCAATGTAAGAGGGTTCTACTTTCTCCAAATCCTCACCAACACCTGTTGTTGCCTGTGTTGTGAATTTTAGCCATTCGGACAGGTGTGAGATGATATCTCATTGTAGTTTTGATTTGTATTTCCCTGAAATACAAATACAAATACAAATACAAAGTGATGTTGAGCATCGTTTCATGTGTCCGTTGGCCATCTGGATGTCTTCCTTGGAAAAATATCTGGATGAACAATACTTTATTTATACATTCACCTACTAAAAAAGGCTTTTAGCTGCTTTCAAATTTTGGCAGTTATGAACAAAGCTGTAATCTGCATGCAGATTTTTGTGTGGAGTCCTCAACAATTTTCTTTTTATTGGAGCACAATTAATATACAATATCTTGTTAGTTTCAGGTGTATATCACAGTGCTTTGATATTTTATGTATTATAAAATAATCCCCATGATAAGGATCCATAAGTTGGTAAAAGTACTGTCAGTTTTGGCTGTATTATTAATATTTCCTTGTATTAGAGTTTACCAGAGAAACAGAACCAATAGAATGTAACCACAGAATGAAGATATGCATGTCTCATTAGGTATTCAACTAATCGAATGGTAACTGCTTATGGATGATAATCTGCCTTACTTGATGTTTACTGGTTTAATGTTAACCACATCTAAAAACTACCAAGAAAAGTGTCAAAAAGATATTCTGGAACTAAATAGGCCGATTCTATAGTTTATGTGACTGAAAATAAACAATAGCTAAACACTCTGAAAAAGCAGACAAATGAAAAGACTTATACTACTAGACAATTAAAACATGGGGACCTATCACATAAGCAAGCCAACAAATCTATGAATCATAGGAAACACAGAAATCAACTAAAATATATACAGTAATTTAATGATATTTAAAATAACTGGTTTATTGGGCCTAGGGGGAAATATAAGACAAATATTGGAATTTGCAATGTCTATGGAGCTTATATGGTATAGGTTTAATACTAATTTTTTAAATTAAGGAGTATTTGGCTTTATTTTAAATATTTTAAAAATGACAAGTGAAATTCAGCTAATTATTAACTCAAGTCATCCTGTAAAAGCCAGAAGGCATCTACCATAGCTCTTGAGGAAATACCAAATTTCAGTAGTCCCAGAGGAAATGATTGAAAAGTCAGGACCAAGATAGAGTTGCAAGAGTGGTAAAAATGCAAAGGAGATGGTTTGCCAAATCTCAGTTTCTAAGAGACTGTAACAGAAAAACGGTAGAACCCTGTTACCTAAGATAAAGCCATGTGCTAATGAACCTAAAAACCCTGAACCCTAGATCTCCCTGAACTAACTGAATTGACAGAAACTGCCTTCTTCTTTTGCAAAGAGAAATCTCTTCATTCTTGGTGGCCCTTGACTTGTGAGATAAAACTTATCTTACTCTGGATCTTCCCTGCCAAGTTTCTTGCTTGCAGAGTGAGAATCAGTCACACCTAAACAGGTTAATATAAGCCCTGCTCCAGGAGGACCTAATGCCAAAGAAATTACAAGACTTGGGTAATACAATCTAGAACCAGTGGAGCCAGTGGAACTGATATTGGAATAGATCTTCATGATATTGAATTGGAGAATAGGATATAAGACTCAATGGCAGCAATTTGTTTACATGGGTAGTTCATCTACCACCTGATGTTCAGTGTTCTGGCAAGACCATGGGGACAGAGTCTGTTGTGATGGCTCCTTAAAACTTGGACAAAATGATGGCTGAAACTTAGATGTTACTGAAACTTGGAGAAATGGCAGGGCATTTTTGATGTAGTATTGGGAAAGGGGCCAAAGGCCAGAGAGGTAGGAATAGTAGAATAGACTGATATTCTAGAATAGAAAGCTTGCCACCTTATTGAGTTTTCCTAAAGGATACCTGTGTCACTAAGGCACACAGAATGCCCATTTTTCTTTTCTTTTTTTAAATTTCATTTTATTTTTTTTCAGTGTTCCAAGATTCATTGTTTATGCACCACATCCAGTGCTCCATGCAATACATGCCCTCCTTAATACCACCACCAGGCTCAACCAAACACCCTCCCCCCCCCAAAACCCTCAGTTAGTTCACAGAAATGCCTTTTAAGGGAGGTACCAGATTATTAGAGAAATTTCTGCTGGTTGTCCTTCAGGCTGGAGTTAATGGTAGGATTTTTGTTGTGGAACTGGGATACCTAGTATCAGCAGAGTGATAGAATTATAAAATGATAAAAACCAAATTACAGTATTTAAATATCAGAGGCAAAGTGGATACAATTACTTTAGTGAGAAGCAAGGCCAGAAGGACAATTAGAAAGACTTAACAGTTAGGGTCTTTGTATTAACTAATATGATGTTCCTTGGGTTAAGAAAGATGGACCACTGGCAAGGGTGTGAGGGTAATATTGGGTATAAAAAGTCAACTGTTGAGCAGAAGACTGAAAGCTGCTATAATGGAAAATTGTGGTCCTTGCCCAGGCCAATTCAAATGAAATTCGCAAATCCAGAGCCCTTTGATTGAAAAAGAAGCCTGGAAACCTTGTGCAAGGACCCTATAACAATTTTGAAAATATATACAATAGAATTCCTTCCCCTACAAGACCTGTGGCTATTTACAGGTCTGTTTGATCTAACACTGATACCTGAGAAACCAAAACCCCAATTAGAAGAAGAGTTTATGGGAGTAAGTTTGAAATAAAGTGTTGGGCATATCTGCTTTGTAACATTTCTAAGAGTTTCCGTGGATATATTTTATGATTGTTAACCCCAGTCTTGTAATGTGTATTTGGAATTCATGTGCTTAGCAGCTGGCAAAATAATCACATTGGTTTCCTGACTAGAGAAAGGCATTATTTGAAATGCCAAATGGAAGCCCCAGAAACTACTGGAAACTATCCTGCCCTGCCAAAATAGTAAATCAGAAGCAAGGATGCCTTCTGGGAAGAAAGGGCAGAGGTTTTCATATCATTATGTAATTAACCTTTATAGTCCTTCCAAAAATGAGATCAATAATGATCAATGAAGATTGACAATCATCAATTTAACCTATTGGTAGCCCCAATTTCAGCTGCCATGTTAGATGTTTATCTTATTTATTTTTTATTTGAGCAGATAATTAAAGCCTCTGGCACTTGGTATATAGTCATTGATCTGACAAATGTATTCTTCTTGCTCTTTATCAATAGGGAAAATCAGAAGCACTTTGCCTTTATATAGAGATAGCAATGCTCAGTTCCTACCCTACCTCAAGGATATATGCTCTTCTTCTCTGTCATTATCCTGTCCACTGGGATGTCAATTACTTTAATGTTTCACATACATTGTACTAGTTCACTACACTGATGACAGCATATTAATTGAAACTGATGAGAAGAAAGAGACAGTTACTCTAGATACCAACAATAAAAATATATATGCCAGAATATAGGACTTCAACCTATAAAGATTCAAGGATCTGCTACATCAGTAAAGTCTTAGGGTCCAGCAATTTAGTCGTTGAAATGGGTCTTCTAAGGTAAAAGACAAATTGTTTATATTTCACCACTTTTTCCCGCTATGGAAAGCTACAAGCCTTATTTGGCCTCTTCGGATTTTTGAGGCAGCACAAAGTGAATTTTGGAAAAGAGCTTAAAATCATTGGTTCAGTAATATGAAAGGCTTAGAGCTTTGACTAGTGCACAGAGACAGTGTTATGTACTGAGTCTAGGCTGTAGTGCCCCTGCTCTGCCACTATGATTGGCAGAGCCAACGGTGTGAGGATCTTCAGTGGACCGTGATGCTCTTTGTTCTTTGACAATACCTAAAAGAAAGTAATAGCCCAGACCATGCTTTCTACTGCTACCTGACTGCTACTGAGCCCTGATAGAGACTAAGCAGCTGATCATGTGACACAAAATGTCTAGGTGGCTTGAGTTACCCATCATGAGCTTCATTATCAAATCCAGAGTTAGGAAGTTGGACAGGACAACCATAGTCCATTATTTGATGAAAATGCTATGTTTAAGTTTGGGCCTCAGGAAATCCAGCAGACATAAGTAAACTTATAGAACTAGAAGGTAGAAAGGTGGTTGCCAGGTATTGGGAGGTGAGAGAAAATGGGAGATGTTGGTCAAAGGGTACAAACTTGCAAATATAAGATGCATATGTTCTGGGGATCTAATGTATAGCATGGTGATTGTAGTTACTAATGAACTGTAAACTTGACATTTACTAAGAAAATAAATCTTGAGTGTTCTCAACCCTCCTCCATGCCCCCCCACACAAATAATCACGTGAGGTGATGGATGAGTTAACTCTTTCGGTAATCATTTTACAATGTACACATATATCAAATTATCATGTTGTGTATCTTAAATATATACATAATTTTTGTCAATTATACCTCAATAAATCTGGGAAAAATATTCTAGCCCAATTAAAAAAAATACAAAATATGTTCAACCTCACCCAAGAGGGTAGCATGCGTTAACTCCATAGAAACAGAAGCTCCTTTGCTCAGCCCCTCTGGTCTTCAAGCTATATACTTCTGAATCTGCCTGTTCATTTGCATCCTTTATAGTATCTTTTATAATATATTGGTAAATGTAAATAAAGTGATTCCCTGAGTTCTACGAGTCATTATAGAAAATTATCCAACTTGAGAAGAGAGTTGTGAGAGCCTCTGATTTTTAGCCAAGTTGAACAGCAGTATGGATAACCTGGGAACCCACTACTTTTGATTAGCATCTGAAGTGGGGGGAAGCCTTTTCAGACTGAGCCCTTTACCTGTGGGGTCTGTCCTAACTCAGGGTAGTTAGTGCCATAATTGAATTAAATTCTTAGGACACCCAGGTGGTATAAGTTTCTTGATATGGAAAACCCAGAGTTTGGTGTCAGAAGTTTTGTGAGTGGAGAAACAGTTTTTCTAATCAGATTTTCTAATCAGAGATTAGAAGAATGCAAAGGAATTGTGCCATATACAGGAATCTCAGCTTAGAAATGACACATTGTCACTTCTGATCACATCTCATTAGTTGAAGCAAGTCACATGGTCTGGACCACAAGGGCTTTGGAAGAGGAGTGAATATTTGTTGAATTATAAACTAACTTAAAATACTTGTATGAAATATGACTTAGTGATATCTACCAACACAATCTCAGAAATTTCACTCCTAGGATTTTATCCTACAGGTATATAGCATAAGTATAAAATTTTATCAATAGGTGATTTGTAAAGCAAATTAAGTTACATCAATTCTATAAATCTATACAGCTCATTAAAAATAATGAGGCAGCAGTATTATATATACACTGGTGGAAGGATCACCAAGATATACTGTGAGGTATAAAACCAAGGTACAGAACAGAATACACATTTGCTATAATTGCAGAGAAAAATATAAATATTCCTGAAGTATATATACTATCCGTAGAAGGACTTTTAGAATCTGGCAACTACAGTTACTCCAATGAGGGAAAATGAGTGGCTGGGGAGAGTAAAAGAAAAACATTTTTTTTTCCTGTATACTGTTTTATTACTATTGGTTTGGTACAAGGCACATTTTACTCACTTAAGAAAAATAAAGGCATAATATACAAGTTAGAAATATAGAATTCTTCTCAATTTTTTCTGATCTGGAGTTGCTGATGTGTGTTGCATTTTCTGTGTGACATTTATGTCCTTTTCTCTCCCCTAGTGAAGCTATGGATGCTCTTAGAAAATTGCACACCCTGTGCAAATTACTGCATTAGAGAATCCCGGTTCTTTCTCAAGAACTGCTTCATTCTGCTTGTTCCTCTGTGAATTCATGTACTTCTCAACTCCTTAGTTTTTTCCTCTCTGATCACCTCTTATAAAAGGATGTTTTGCCTTGCTATGGAAGTTCGTCAACTCATGTTCATTGCTTTTTTTAGACACTTCACAACTCAGTAAGCATTGCAGTTTTTTTTTTCCTCCTCTTGGGAGGGCTTGTTCTTCTTTTTTAAAAATTATGTTATGTTAGTCATCATACAGTATATCATTAGTTTTTTATGTAATGTTCCATGATTCATTGTTTCCATATAACAACAAGTGCTCCATGCAATACATGTCCTCCTTAATACTCATCACTGGGCTAACCTATCCTTCCACCCCCTTTCCCTCTAAAACCCTCAGTTTGTTTCCCAGCATCCAGAGTCTCTCATGGTTTGTCTTCCCCTCCAATTCCCACCCCCTTCATTTTTCCCGTCTTTCTCCTCATGTCTTCCATACTCTTCCTTACATTTCACAAATAATTGAAACCATATGATAATTGACTTCCTCTGCTTGACTTATTTCATTTGCAAAATCACCTCCATTTCTGTCCATGTTGATGCAGAAGTTGGGTATTCATCCTTTGTATTGGCTGAGTAATATTCCATTGTATATATGGACCACATCTTCTTTATTCATTCATCTGTTGAAGGGGATCTCAGCTCTTTCCACAGTTTGACTATTGTGGACATTGCTGTTATGAACATTAGGGTGCATGTGGCCCATCTTCTCACTACATCTGTATCTTTGGGGTAAATACCTAGTAGTGCAATTCCTGGATCATAGGATAGCTCTATTTTTAACTTTAAAAAAATATTTTATTTATTTATTTGACAGAGAGATCACAAGTAAGCAGAGAGGCAGGCAGAGAGAGAGGGGGAAGCAGGCTCCCTGCTGAGCAGACAGCCCGATGTGAGGCTCAATCTCAGGACCCTGAGATCATGACCTGAGCCAAAGGCTGAGGGTTAACCTACTGAACCACCCAGGTGCCCTATTTTTAACTTTTTGAGGAAACTCCACACCATTTCCCAAAGTGGCTGTACCACCTTGCTTTCCCAACAGTGTAAGAAGGTTCCCCTTCTTCCATAACCTGTTCAACATTTGTTGTTTCTTGCCTTGTCAATTTTTGCCATTCTATCTGGTGTAAGGTGGTATCTCAATGTGGTTTTGATTTGAATTTCCCTGATGGCTAATGATGACGAACACTTTTTCATGTGTCTGTTAGCCATACAGATGGCTATCTGTATGTCTTCTTTAGTGACATGTCTATCCATGTCTTCTGCCCATTTTTTCACTTATTATTTGTTTTTTGGTTGTTGAGTTTGAGAAGTTCTTTATAGATCATGGATATCATGATCTATATCTGTATCTGTACTGTCATTTGCAAATACCTTCTCCTATTCTGTGGGTTGCCTCTTTGTTTTGTTGACTGTTTCCTTTGCTGTGTAGAAGCTTTCGATCTTGATAAAGTCCCAAAAGTTCACTTTTGCTTTTGTTTCTTTTGCCTTTGGAGACATGTCTTGAAAGAAGTTGCTATAGCTGATGAAAGAAATTGAAGAAGACAGAAAAAGATGGAAAAACATTCCATGTGCATGGATTGGAAGAATAAATGTTGTTAAAATGTTTATGCTACCCATAGCAATCTACTTTCAACACCATCCTGATCAAAATACCACTGGCATTTTTCAACGCACTGGAACAAGCAATCCTAAAATTTGTATGGAACCAGAAAAGACCCCAAATCACCAAGGAAATGTTGAAAAAGGAAAACAGAGCTGGAGACATCACCTTACCTGATATCAAGGTATATTACAAAGTTGTGATCACCAAGACAGCATGGTACTGGCACAAAAACAGACACATAGATAATGGAACAGAATAGAGAGCCCAGAAATAGACCCTCAGCGTTTGGTCAACTAATTTTAGACAAATCAAGAAAAAATATCCACTGGAAAAAAGACATTCTCTTCAATAAATGGTGCTGGGAAAATTAGACAGCTATATACAGAAGAATGAAACTCGACCATTCACCATACACAAAAATAAACTTTAAATGGATGAAAGACCTCAATATGAGACAGGAATCCATCAAAGTCCTAGAGGAGAACATAACACTGTATTTAAAAAAAATTGTTTATTCCATTGCTGTTACATTTTAGGAAACTGTTAAAGGAAAAAATAATCAGATATTTCTTAAGGAAGACAAAGAAGATTTAATTTAAGAGGGAATTTATGAAGTTGGAGTTTTGCATTAGGAGACAGTGATTGGGCTCAATACCTAAACAGATAGAATCACCAAAACCTATGCTCACCCGGCAGAATGTGGGCTCCCTTCCTGCCTGGGAGGGCTGATCCCTTATTCTCTGGAATCATATTGAAGAACAGTGGCTGATTAAAATGTCTTCTAAGAAGAGTTCTGGCGACCCATGGGAGGGAAGGACTGCTGATAAGTAATTGCTACAGAGTGTAAATTCAATTTGAAAGTCTTTATTCTTCTATATAAAATACAGTCCTTTTTGGATTCCAACTATAGTTAAGCCATACAGTGAGCACTCAGGTAAGAAATAGATTCGCAGAGAAGAGAAGGAGCAAAAAATGTTCTCTTAGGCAGTGGGATGAAGTATATACCTGCAGTTTGCACAGCAACTCTGATTTCCCCAAGAACAGCTTGGTAGATATTACATAATATACCACCAAGGCATTAAATCTGCTTTATCATACAGTAGTTATAAAAATAATCCAATTAGGTAACTGCTTAGATCCCTTAGTCTCGGTGGAGAAAGAAGATTGTCTGAAACTGTTTATGAACTCTACATAACCCCTCATCTCACCACATAATGTAATACTCACTTTAAGCTCCACTGCCCACACCCACCACCATATACTGGAGATTCAAGAAGAATCTGGGGGGTGAAATTCTATCTTCATTTATGTAATTGGAAGACACATGGTGAGCATTTGCTCTAGGGGAAGGGAATAACTCTGCCTCCTAGTTCCCACCGATAAGCAGAACTAATCACTAGGAAGAAAGTGAAAAACTAACCAAAACAAACAAAAAAACAGAAAAAAAAAATCCAATTTTTTTGGATTGTTTTGGGGACAATTTGCCTTCTGGGAGCAAAGGAGTGGAGAATATATCAATTTCTCTCTTGAGGTTCATCTAAAGTCTCTTGGCAAGAAAAGGTAATGAGGCACCAAAATAAAAACTGACAGAGACACCAGCCTCCCTAATCCTGGAAACCCTGGAATAGGCAGTATCCTTCAGTAATAAAAGCTAAGCCTTAATGTGTAATACAGTGATCTATACACCTTAGTAAACATTGCATTACAAATGCTCAGCCAAGTATAACACAAAAGGAGAGGGCCATCCTCCTTCACAAAACCTTAGCAGCTAAAAAATAGATCACCAAGCAGCAGATGATGATAAGGACAGCAGAGAAACAAACACAAATACTTCTTGAGAGCAAAAGATAATTTTTTTTTTTTTTAAATTCACAGGACTTGTCTTTCAAGTTCAGCTCCAGCATGATGATATATGAAGAAGCAGAACCTGTTGCTCATGCATTGGAATGTACTTAAGTTTACAGGAGTGGGGAATGTGGTAGTTCAAGCAACTAATTTAAATATTAAAAAATAGTCCTATTTTATACTATGGGTTTATGAAGTGGATAAAGGATGCAATCTGAGTATTGCCCCAAATATTCCCTGCCAAGGGATATCTCAGACCTCAAGCATTCATGTCAAATTATCATTAATTCTCAGAGTCTTTAATGATATTTCTGTTAAGTCACTGAAGGCTTTGTTAAACATGTTATCTAAATCATTGATTGAAATGGAATATTATGCCTCCATCAGAAAGGATGAATACCCAACTTTTGTATCAACATGGATGGGACTGGAGGAGATTTTGCTGAGTGAAATAAGTCAAGCAGAGAGAGTCAATTATCATATGGTTTCACTTACTTGTGGAGCATAGGGAGTAACACGGAGGACATTGGGAGATGGGGAGGAGAAGTGAGTTGGGGGAAATCAGAGGGGGAGATAAACCACGAGAGATTGTGGACTCTGAGAAACAAACTGAGGGTTTGGAGGGGATGGGGGTGGGGGGTTGGGTGAGCCTGGTGGCGGGTATTGTGGAGGGCACGTATTGCATGAAGCACTGGGTGTGGTGCATAAACAATGAATTTTAGAACAATGAAAAGAAATAAAATTAAATGAAAACAAATCATTGGTTGAATCACTGGTTGGCTAAGTAAATGATGCTATATGGAGAAGAGAACAGCAGAATTCCAATACAGTAGGCTGGTTGCAAAGAAAAGCAAGAAAAATTCTTTTAAAGTAAGAAAGCATGTATAGGTTTTTGAAGTCCATTATGGAACAAATAGTAAACTGAAGGTAAAAGAAATCCATTCTGAAAATTTCAGAAAAACAGCATATAATGTCATTTTCCTTCTCCAGGTCTGTATCTTTTAGAGTAATACAGCAATACCCAAAAAGATTCTGTAATCTATACTGAGGATAAAAACCAATAAGAAGTTCATGAGTCATAAATGAGGTCATGGTTAAGAGTGCTTAGATGCCATGAGAAGTGATTGAAAATGTGGGACAGTGGTGAGGTGAGTGGAATGGAACAGTGAAAGGAACAAATACAGAAAAAAATGAATTGTACAGTCTTTCCTTTCTGACATATTTGCCCAGTCACTGACCACATGGCAATCTTGTTTTTTTCAGATACCATGAAGAAAAGAACATTTGCATATTTGGTGTCTACTTGATCACTGGGGAATACTATTTATCCAAAACTATTTAGAGCTTAGTCAAACCAGTAGCCAGAATTTAAGGGATATAATTTGTTTTAAGGGAAGTGACAGCTGATTTAATCAAAACTGTCTTTATCTGATTGAAAACTCAGATATTATTTAGAAAGTCAATTCAAACCTCTGAGACAAAAAGGGATTTTTAAAAAAGATTTTATTATTTGACAGAGTGAGGGAGCATAAGCAGGGGGAGTGGAGGCAGAGGGAGAAGCAGACTCCTTATTGAGCAGGGAGCCCAATGTGGGGCTTGATCCCAGGATCCTGGGATCATGATTTGAGCCAAAGGCAGATGCTTAACCAACTGAGCCATCCAGGTATCCCAAGAAGGCGTTATTAATAAAAGAATATTTTGAGAAATGTGTCCTGGTGGCTTTCAAAACCTAGCTACACTATAAAATCATTTGAAGAGTTTTTTAAAAATACTGGTGACTGAGCCCTATCTCAGAATAATTAAGTGCAAATCTTTGGGAATAAGTTTGGGCCTTGGTATTAAAAAAATCTCCCCAGCTGATTCTAAATTAAAAAAATATATATATTTATTATATATTTATTTATAATATATATAATATATATGTAATATATATATATATTTTTTTCTCATTTTATTTCTTTTCAGTGTTCCAAAATTCATTGTTTATGCACCACACCCAGTGCTCCATGCAATAAGTGCCCTCCATAATACCAACCACCAGGCTCACCCAACCCCCCACCTCCCCTCCAAAACCCTCAGTTTGTTTCTCAGAGTCCACAGTCTCTCATGGTTTGTTTATTTATTTTAGAGAGCCAGGGGAGGAGCTGAGGGAGGGAATCCTCAAGCAGACTTCCTGCTGAGCACAGAGCCCACCATGGGTTCCATCCTGGGACCCTGAGATCATGACCTGAGCTGAAATCAAGAGTTGGAAACTCAACCTTCTAAGTAACCCAGGTAACCCTCTCCAGATGATTCAAATGTGCAGTCAGACTTTAGAGACACTGACTTGAAGAGCATTGTTGCCCACATCCGATTTTTTAAAAGATTTATTTATTTATTTTTGTTAGAGAGAGAGAGAGAAGGCACATGTGCTCATGAATAGGGGCAGGTGTAGTGGGAGAGGGAGGGAATTTCAATCAGACTCCATGCTGAGCTTAGAGCCAGGCACAGAGCTCAGTCCCACAACCCTGAGATCATGACCTGAGCTGAAACCGAGAGTCTGACACTCAACCTACTAAGCCACCCAGGCACCCTGCCTACATCCATTTTTACCTCTATACACTTGTATCTTCGCTGGGACACAGTTGATATTCAAGTTGTTTCCCTGAGAACTGATTAGCTGTCTTAAGGTGTGATAGATTATATTATTTTATCACAACTTTTTCATCCCTACCTCCTCTTGCCCTTGCCTCTCTGTTCGTGTAGTATATTTTTATATACTATTGACTTCAGTGTTGACGTATGATTTACTTTAACTGATAGAACATGGAAATGGCACTTGTGCCAGATTTGATCTAAGGCCTTCAGAGACATAACAAAACTCATTAGGAGTTTTCCTTCCTCCATTAGGAGAGCAAATAGCCATTATTCTTTCATTTTGAATCCAAGAAGGAAGATATGTAGAGGCATACCCTAAGTCAAAGTCCCACTTGGTCAACTTAACTAATGTTCTACCCCTTATCATCAAAACTCTTAGAGTTTTGTTTTTAATCCAGCATTATTGTAAGAAAAAAAGTAAAGCTAATGCACAAGTATTTGTAAATAATGTATTATCAAGCAAATAAATATCTAACAAATAAAAGGTATTTACACATTGTAAATAGTGTATATATTATTATATAATTAATTAATTATATATAATTATATAATGCAAATTAGATTAATATAATTAATTAAATTAAATGAATAAAATTATATAATGTAAATAAAAGATATTTATACATAATGTATGTAACAAGCAATATCTAGCAAATAAAAGGTATTAAAAAAGGTATTAAATAAGTTTTTATGCAGAATTTGTTTAAGTTTGATGGTACTAAAAGATTAAAAATCACCAGATTTTAAGTGGTTTAGATAGAATTTAGCTCAATGATTTTAAAACAATGTGATAATTAGAGTTTAAATGGATTAAATGGGTTACATTTCTATGGCCAGTTAAGTTATTTTGCTCATTCATAAAAAGAATGCTGGTACATAAGTTTGAATTATGTTTCCCAGTAACCAATCAATAAAATTTTCATCTAGATAGGTTTGTGGAAAGCATCTCTCTGCCTCACAAGTAAATGTATATGAGAATCAAATGTTAAACTGATTTGGAAATATTACTTGTACTTCTCACATATTGGCAAATTTTCAGCTAAAACTGAGAAAATTCAACTTATCATTTAGGAGTTTATGTTTTGAGTCACTGGGAAGTTTTTGTCATTAATGCTTAGAAATTACTAATAGCAATAAACAGATAATACTCCTTAAGCAATAACTGAGTCAAGACAGAGTTAATGAATAAAAATTCTCGAAAATATCTTTCATGATGTATTAGTTACACTAAAGCTTTATGATATATTAGGAAATTTAAGAGAGTTAGACAAGCAATCATACACATTTTTGAAAGAGAAAATCATAGTAAGAAAGCAAAATAACATCTTAATCTCAATTTTATGTCTTTTTAAAAAATTTTTTTATTTTTTAAAATATTTTATTTATTTGACAGAGAGAAATCACAACTAGGCAGAGAGGCAGGCAGAGAGAGAGGAGGAAGCAGGCTCCCTGCTGAGCAGAGAACCCGATGTGGGGCTCGATCCCAGACCCCTGGGATCATGACATGAGCTGAAGGCAGAGGCTTTAACCCACTGAGCCACCCAGGCGCCCCTCAATTTTATGTCTTAATCTCTCTTTTGAAACACTTGGCATGATAAAATATCCCATAATTTACTTTATAAAATGTTCAGTTCTTTTTAATGTAACACTTTTCATTTCTAAAATCATTTTTTAACTTATTTCTTATAATAATTATAAATAATAAATTATTTAGGTTTTTTTTTAGTCTCCATCGGTGATTACCTTAAGGAGTTTATATATAAGGTAGGTACTAAAGAAATTATATTTATACAGTGGGTAAAGCCAGATGTAATTATGTTGTCACTTTCTTGTGTTTTGACACTTATAAGAACACTTTAGATAAATGCACCCCCCAATTTCTTTAGACTATTAAACTGACATTCCTTTGTGATGTTATTTATTGCAAGGGCAAAAATCGTATAGCAGAATAAGAAATGCCATGCTCACACAAATTGTCTTTGGTGTCCAGGTGTCTTTGTGGAAAAAAAAAAGTATTAATTTTACAGTATCTTGGGGACCAAATTGATGCTCCACACATAATCCACAGTGTCACAAATGTCCTTAGTAAACCACACTCCCAAATGCAAAGCCTTCACACTTAATATAGCAGAATGTCATTCTGTGCTCACTGGGTTGCCAAAAATGCTAGCAGGGTTACCACTATATCACCTATCCTCCCCCCAGAGATGGGAGAAGGTAGATAATTCAAATTAGTTGTAAAGAAAGGCAGTAA
The DNA here is from genome assembly GCF_922984935.1 of Meles meles. Taxonomy (NCBI): domain Eukaryota; kingdom Metazoa; phylum Chordata; class Mammalia; order Carnivora; family Mustelidae; genus Meles; species Meles meles. Next base: position 99,426,428 of record NC_060072.1, read on the forward strand.
GTAGCGTTGTGCATTTTGATCCCAGATATTTGTTTGAATCTGTGTTACATGTTGGCCACAGTCTCATTCCATTCATCAATGCTGTCCTGCTGTAATTTGCATGAGACTTTTTTTATTATTTACTATTTATTTGATTTTTTTTGCATAAGACTTTTAAAATACATTAATTAGAAGGCTAAGATTCTCCTTCAGTCGATAGATGGTGGCGTATGACTTAATGTTATATTGCTATACATTTTCTTATGTGTTCACATTTTTTTTTCACTCACATTCATGAGTTAAATACAAATTTATGGTGAACATGTACCAGATTTAGACTCACAAATATTATAACACCAGAAAAGTTATCTTTCTAGGAGGAATATATATTTGATGAGAAAAAGTAGTAAGTCCAAAGGAAGAGGCCAAGTCAGCTCAGCTGTAGGCAGCCCAGGGGCAATAAGACATATTACTGATAAGGTATATCTTCTGTTAAGAAAGTACAGCCAGACTGCTCTGTCATTTTGTGAGTGAGAAGTCCTAAAACTTTTCAGTCTCAGATGAGTTGAATAAAGAGACAACCTCAGAATTCTTGATATAGTGAAGGTAAGATATGAGGCAGAAAAACTGTAGCATCCAAGGAAAGTTTATGGAAAGCGGGTGTGCTAAGGAATGGAACAACCAGCAACTCCCATCTAATCAAAGACATCACCTGAATTTCAGTAAGTGAGTAGAAGGAAGAAGAGATGGTTAAAGGAGAAAAATGGAGAAGTAGAATATTATTTAAAAGACATGTATTATCTGTAGGGCACTTATGTATGTTGTAAATTTTTAAAGTTTGACTTTCTATTTTTTCAAGGGTCTAGTGTTTCATGTGCATTCCTCAAAAAAGGTAAAAAAGGGGTACGATGTATTCCTTGTAGACATTATTCTTAATTAAAATGTTATAGAAGAATGGTACAACCTTCAGTCCTCAGGTTTTTCAGCAATAAAATGGACAGATAGTGCTAGATAAAGCCTGACTTCTGTTCAGGACTATAATGTGATTATTAGGTGACTAAGAAAATAAATTACTTAATTAATGGATAAAGTATATTAAGACCATTTCATAGTGCTCAGTAAAGAAATTATTCAGGGGTATCTGTCTCAGTCCATTAAGCATCCAATTTTTGATTTCAGCTCAGGTCATGATCTCAGGGTTGTGAGATCCAACCCCATTTTGATCTTCATGCTCAATGGGGAGTCTGCTTGAAATTCTATCCTTCTCCCTCCCACCCCTCTAGCCCCACTACATGCCCTTTCTCTCTCCCTTTCTCTAAAATAAATGAATAAATCTTTAAAAAAAGAAAAGGAAAAGATTATTCAGTCTAAGTAATCAGGGTCTCAAAAAGACTATTTGCATGACATTCCAACAGGAACTAATAATTTGTGTGTTTTCTCTGGTCATATTACAAGAAAAACTACAATGATAGGTTTTGCAAAAAGAACTGTGAGAGAAGGATGTGTTGTAGATTGCTTCATATAAGTGTATGGAAATGTTTTCTATCCCTTTTCACCATATATGGCATTCCGTTGTCTCTGCTACCTTTTATTCACGCCTATTGATGGACTTTCATCCAGTCTTTTGCTATCGCAATTAATGGCACAAAGATTCGTGTCATACAAGTCATTTTGTCTTTTCACCAATTCTGTATTTTGAATACATTTCTAGTCATTAGATTACTTGCCAAAAAGTATAAATACTTATGTTTTATATACTGGTATTTAGAAAGATGTATAGTTGTGTTCAACTTGTTACCTTTACAACAATACATTGTATTGTATGTATTTTACCTAATATGAAAAATAATAAAACAAGCGAATTTCTTCCTTCTTCCTTATCCCTCCCTTCTTTCAATCTTCAAATTAAAAGTGATATAATTGTATTTTCATTTGAAACCCATGTAGCAATCAGCAACTTTACTCTATTTGCCAATTACTATTTCCACTCCCCCTGCCTTAGGTTAATCTATTTGTACCATATAAGATAAGAAAGATACGAAAGATTTCCTTATATTTTCTTTCTTTCTTTTTTTTAAGAGAAGGAGAGGGAGGGAGCAGGAGAGAGGGAGAGAATCTTAAGGCTTCACGGCCAGCACAGAGCTCAAGATGGGGCTTGATCTCACAAACCTGAGGTCATGACTTGAGTCAAAACCAAAAATCAGACACTCAACCATGTTAGCCACCCAGACACCGCATCAGTACATTTTTATGGAATAATTTGTAGCCTATCTTACTGGGTGAAAAGAGAAAGTGCAGATATTATTTATACCATTCTACCTCATTGGTAAACATGGGTTGTCATAATCATCTCAAGGGACTGTTAAAAGACCTATGGAATATATTAAAAGTATTTTACCTAGCGCTTGACACATGATAAATATTCAATAAATATGAATATATTTTAATTTATTTTTAAATAGGAGTGAAAACTGTATTATTTATCCAAATGAATTGTTTAGACATCAAACATTAAACTGATTCTTAGCTTATGTTTCACAAGTATAATGCACAAAGGAAGAGTAAAGTGAAATCTGAAAGGCTCACATCCTAAACTGACATTTTACAATTACATATGGTATGACCTATTAATCCTACTAATCCCTAAATCTTCTCACAAGGCACAAAGGATGTACTGTCTACATAATTCAGAATTGATTTATTATTGCTTCTTATTCTTGTATATGGTTCCCTCGGAGCAGCAGAATTATTCAGTGATGGCAGTAGAATCAGCCTCATAGGGGTCTGTTTAGATGGCAATGACTTCATGACTACAGTGTTATTTTATGCAGTGGAAAACAATTTATGGAAAATGAAGAAAAATGTAAATGATTCCTGTAAAGAAATTAAATTAATGTTAGGTAGCAGAACACAGATGTTTTGTGTGCCATACCTATGCAACCATGTCATTAAATTCAAATCTCTAATTAACTGACATCTGTTTCTTGTTCAATTTTGAAATGATTCATTAAAACCACTCGCAGAAACAAGTACACTTGTGAAGAAAAAAATGTTCCTGACCTTTCCTCCCCTTCTATTTTTTCCTACTTTATTATTGTTCCTTCAAACTGACTGGCTGACTGACTCAGTGATTCAGAATTAAGACATATCTGACCCTCCAAAGACTATCTATCTTAGTTCTTAACTTCAGATCCTGCACAACAAAAGATTCTGTAACAAAATCAGAAACTAAATAATATTAAGTCATGAAAAACAGGTTGCTTGGACAAGATAGTCTAATTAATTTTAGAAGAAAAGCAGATGAGCTAATTTTACACTAGCTTTGAAGCCTAGCTTCTATTATCAAGAAATATTAACATTCCAATTTAATTAAATGTAGTTGAGCATCTATCTGTTAGAAAGGTAGCTATATTGCAGTAGGCAAAAAAAAAAAAAAAAAAAAAGGAGGGGAGTGCTTTGCTTTGAATAAGATCAAATTTATTCCAATTTCAATTCTGAAACTTATTTTGTAACTTTGGTAGTCTCTCTGAATTCCATTTTGCTTACAAACAAATGGTCATAATATGATGACAAGCATCAAGGCAGTGCAGGTAGGAGTGACACTTTGAAACACTGTTTATATGTGACACTACTGTATTATTTATAATAATTCATAAATTAAAACTTTATTACTATTATTAGTAGGTACTCAGCACCTTAAAACATGCTTCCTACATGTTGGCAATTTTCCACAGTAGCCATTCATTTTGCAATGATAAAAGCCAGAAAATTTTTGTTGTTAGCCTCTCTTGTATCTAAAAATGAACATATGTCCTGGGGCACCTGGGTGGCTCAGTGGGTTAAGCCTCTGCCTTCAGCTCAGGTCATGATCTCAGGGTCCTGGGATCAAGCCCCGCATCGGGCTCTCTGCTTGGCAGGGAGCCTGCTTCCTCCTCTCTCTCTCTCTGCCTGCCTCGCTCCCTATTTGTGATCTCTATCTGTCAAATGAATAAATAAAATCTTTAAAAAAAATAAAAAAAATAAAAATGAACATACGTCCTGAATGTCGAGAGCTCAGGGAGCTAGAGAGAGCTGAGCTGCTAGATGTAGAAGTAGTTTCCCCTCTCATTCTTCCATTTTCTTTCATGAAATGGACACAGGTCAGCGGTCAGTATGACCAGTAGACATGGGGGATGTCTCATTGTTGAGAGACCCCTGAACCAAAGGCCCCTGCAGATGACCGGACCAAAGGGGACAAAGGGAAGGGTGAGGAGGAAGAATTAGGAATTAAAAGGTGCTGAGTACTGACTCAGAATAAAGCAGGGCTTATAATTTTTCCTTCTACTCCTTCCCCCAGTAAGGAGGCTTCTGTGAAGTAGCCAGTAGCCACTGGACTCTGAATAAAGTGCCTGGGCTGGGAATGTAGATTTGCATATGAGCATGGACAGCCAGGGGAGCCTGAGTCCTTGACAGTAATTCAGTTCAAAGACTACAGCTCACTGCTCGTACACCAAGTCTGGTGAGGAAAGACAAGCTTGCCCTTGTGAGGCTGGCCAGGCAAAGCCTTTGTAATTGCTATGGTTGGTTCTGAAAAATCCAACATAGAATTTTGGCCTGGAGCTGCACCTCAGTAGGATCCACAGTTAGGTAAATGCAAAGGACACTTAGATATAGACTTGAACAAAATGAGGTGGTCTCATTTGGGTTATAGTGTGATTATAGTGTGAGGGGGGAAGGTACCAATATTTCTCCTTTCAAATACTTTTTCAAAGAACCAGCTAGTTGATTTGCTGCCGTAGAAGAGAGGATCCTTTCCTGATACCTGACCATCCTCATTGCTGAGAGCATCCCATGTATGATTTATTCTTATTCTTGTTTCTTGATTCTCTGAACTATCTGGCTATAGTGCCACCCACCAAAGAAGAGTATATGCTAGGGGCACCTGGGTGGCTCAGTTGGTTAAAGCCTCTGCCTTCGGCACAGGTCATGATCCCAGGGTCTTGGGATCGAGCCGTGCATTGGGCTCTCTGCTTGGTGGGGAGCCTGCTTACCTTCCTCTCTCTGCCTGCCTCTCTGCCTACTTGTGGTCTCTGTCTGTCAAATAAATAAATAAAATCTTAAAAAAAAAAAAAAGAAAAGTATATGCTAAATCTCAGCAGAGGTCTGTATGTTGAATTCTGTTGTTCTGAATCTCTCTTTATAGTCTCTTCATTTGTTAAGGTTTTTTTAGTTTTCTTTTTTTACATTAAAAAATTCTATGTTTATAAATACACAAATGAGATATATATATTGTGTTCAAGGCTCAGTATAGTACCAATAAGCTCATAAATATATTAAATTATTGATACCACAAAGATATGAAATTACCTCTATTTGCTTGAAGTCATCATAAAGAGGCTGATCTCAAAGTTAAAGACAGAATAATTTAAATTCTTGTATGAACATTAACATTTTTTTAAAAGATTTTATTTATTTATTTGAAAGAGAAAGAGAGATCACAAGTAGGCAGAGAGGCAGGCAGAGAGAGAGGGGGAAGCAGACTCCCTGCTGAGCAGAGATCCTGACGTGGGTCTTGATCCCAGGACGCTGAGATCATGACCTGAGTCGAAAGCAGAGACTTAACCCACTGAGCCACCTAAGTACCCCAAATATTAACATCTTATTTAGAGATCTCATATATTTAAAGATAAGTAAAAATAATTCTAAGAAATGAACAAAATTTATCGCCTCTTTCCCCAAAGACTTCAAGTTAAAATGGACTGATGTCTTGTCAGAATGATTTCCAAAATTTGCAAGCTACCTGGCAAAATGAATAGACACTAATGACGTAGACTGAATTTGGATTAAATTATCCATTATAGTGGATATTTTAGTCTGGTTTTTTATTGTGCATGTTTAGGAAACTAAGTAGAAACACTCTGATTCTGTAGTGAAATCTTTAGGTAAAACGGATGCAAATACCTAGCTGGTTTGCTATCTGAGCAGGATAGAACACTCCCTAAATTGAATAATTTTATTCTCAGTAACACCAAAGTTTATTTTTCCAACATATGGGAACACACACTTTGATTCTTTTTTCTATTTTGGGAAGGTTTTCATTCTCCTATTGTCTCCTATTACAATGGAAATTGGTCTGAAATTAAATACTAGTATTTTAAGACAAGTCCTCTCAGAAAGGGGCCAGGAAGAGGTACTGAGGGAACAGGAATCTTTCAATATCTTTCTTCTTAGAGTTTTGTAGTATGACATTAATAATGTATTATGACATTGCATGAAATTATCACATCCTCCTTCTTTCCAAATTGGTCAGTCATGGCCCCTGTGACTATTTCAAAGTTGAATGCTTCATTGTAGAGCCATGATCATTACTTACATGAAAATTTGTAACAAGAATTGGAGGAAAAAAAAGAGAAAAGATAGATTAGATCTCTTGTCCTAAATCTGCATCAAACACAGAAGGAAAATTTCTTTTGGGAACTTGGTCAAGTCTAAGATTTCCTGGGAATTTGGCTTTGCTAAAATATAGCATGGTTTCAGAGATTTAACCCAAGTAATCATAATTGGGTCAACATATTTTATACTTTATATCCTTTATTCCTGTTCTCCAAAAATACATAATCCAGTCAGGCTCTAAGAAGCTACATAGCTTGCTGGCAGAGACTTTGAAGGAAAACATTGAGCTTCTTAATTAAAACCTGAAGTTGTATTTTATAAGGCTTAAGTGTTCAGATGGTTTCAAATATAATGTTGGGAAAATTCAAGTAAGAGATATCCTTGACATAAATAATACTTTGATTCCACAGATATGCTGTTCAATAATATTGGCATGTTCTGTTCTTTGTTGCTTTTGTATTCACTGGATTAATATGTTAAGGCATTTCTGATTCTATCCTTGCATTAATGTTGAAACTGGGGCAAAGAATGTTTCCTTATATGTTTTCAGCTTTCATTCTGTCAAATATTGTCAGAATTTGAAAACAAAGAATTAAAAGTTTGGAACTAGAATTAAAGAAAAAGGTCCTCTGTAAACTTGAAATCCCACTACCTTATTTCCTAAGCCTTTTCTTTCTTTTGCTGTCTCAGAGTTATTAAAAAAAAGATTATAAACATATTTTGTAAACCATAAAACTCTACATACTTAAATAAGGCATTATTAATTTCATGTCAAGGCCAACAATTAATAGTTTATCCTCTTATTTTTTTGCTACTTCTCCTACTTCATTTATAATTTCTAAAATTCCAAAGTATGATATTTATGATGTAATTTAGTAAAACTCCTTTGCATTTGCGAATATCACTGAAAATAAATCTAGAATTTTTTGGACAGAAATTAGACATTGTTTTTAAGATAACTAAGTCTTTATATTTTTATTATTGCATCATGATTTTCCAAGTTCATTTAGCTTATTTAATATAAGAAAGTATATTTTATTTCTACCATTAATTGGACTGATGCTTTTATTTTTCTGCTCTTTGCTATCATATATACTTTTCAGACATACCTGCGTATTAATATGTAAATACTTCTTTACTTTTTCATTGCATTTTTATTTTAATTCCAGTACAGTTAGCATACAGTGGTATATTAGTTTCAGGTGTACAATATAGTAATTCAACCCTTCCATACAACACCCAGTGCTCATCAAGACAATTGCACTCATTAATCCCCATCACCTATTTCATGTGTCCCTCCACCCACCTTCCCTCTGGTAACCATCAGTTTGTTTTCTATAGTTAAGAGTCTGTTTCTTGGTTTTTCTCTCTCTCTCTTTCCTTTTTTTTTTCCTTGCTCATTTTTTTCGTTTTTTAAATTCCACATATGAGTGAAATTATTTGGGATTTGTCTTTCTCTGACTGACTTATTTTACTTAGCATAATACTCTCTAGCACCATCCATGTCTTTACAAATGGCAAGATTTCATTTTTTTGTGACTGAAAAATATTATATGATATATATTTAATGTATTAATATTAAATTATATATTATATTGTATATAAACTATATATTTTAATATTAATATTATCACATCTTTATCCATTTATCTACTGATAGACACTTGGACTGCTTCCATAATTTGGCTATTGTAAATAATATCTCTATAAACATGGGGGTGCAGGTATCCCTCTGAATCTGTATTTTTTGGGTATTACCCAGCAGTGTGATTACTGGGTCATAGGGTAGTCTATCTTTAACATTTTGAGAAACCTCAATACTGTTTTCCAAAGTGGCAGTACCAGTATGCATTCCCACCAACACTGCATGAAGGCTCCTTTTTTTCCACATCCTTGCCAAAACTCATTGTTTCTTATGTTTGATTTTAACCATTCTGACAGGTGTGAAGTGATATTGCATTGTAGTTTTGATTTGCATTTCCCTGATGTCGAGCATCTTTCATGTGTCTGTTGGCCATCTTGATATCTTCTTTGGAGAAATATCTTTTCATATCTTCTTTCCATTTTTTAATTCGATTGTTTATTTTTGGGATGTTGAGTTGTATCAGTTCTTTATATATTTTGTTTCATTTTACTACTGAATTGATTCAGGTCTAAATAGAAAAGCTACAGACTTAACCCTAATATGATTAGAACACAGTTCTTTATATATTTTGGATACTAACCTCTTATCAGCTATATCATTTGTAAATATCTTCTCCCATTCCATAGGTTGTCTTTTAGGTTTTTTTTTTTTTTTTCCATTTTATTTATTTTTTCAGCGTAACAGTATTCATTCTTTTTGCACAACACCCAGTGCTCCATGCAAAACGTGCCCTCCCCATTACCCACCACCTATTCCCCCAACCTCCCACCCCTGACCCTTCAAAACCCTCAGGTTGTTTTTCAGAGTCCATAGTCTCTTATGGTTCACCTCCCCTTCCAATTTTTTTTTTTTTTTAAACATATAATGTATTTTTATCCCCAGGGGTACAGGTCTGTGAATCGCCAGGTTTACACACTTCACAGCACTCACGATAGCACTTATCCTCCCCAATGTCCATAGCCCCCTCCCCCTCTCCCAATCCCACCTCCCCCCAGCAACCCCCAGTTTGTTTGGTGAGATTAAGAGTCATTTATGGTTTGTCTCCCTCCCAATCCCATCTTGTTTCATTTATTCTTCTCCTATCCCCCTACCCCCCCATGTTGCTTCTCCATGTCCTCATATCAGGGAGATCATATGATAGTTGTCTTTCTCCGATTGACTTATTTCACTAAGCATGATACGCTCTAGTTCCATCCACGTCGTCACAAATGGCATGATTTCATTTCTTTTGATGGCTGCATAGTATTCCATTGTGTATATATACCACCTCTTCTTTATCCATTCATCTGTTGATGGATATCTAGGTTCTTTCCATAGTTTGGCTATTGTAGACATTGCTGCTATAAACATTCGGGTACACGTGCCCCTTCAGATCACTATGTTTGTATCTTTAGGGTAAATACCCAGTAGTGCAATTGCTGGGTCATAGGGTAGTTCTATTTTCAACATTTTGAGGAACCTCCATGCTGTTTTCCAGAGTGGTTGCACCAGCTTGCATTCCCACCAACAGTGGAGGAGGGTTCCCCTTTCTCCACATCCTCGCCAGCATCTGTCATTTCCTGACTTGTTAATTTTAGCCACTCTGACTGGTGTGAGGTGATATCTCATTGTGGTTTTGATTTGTATTTCCTTGATGCCGAGTGACGTGGAGCACTTTTTCATGTGTCTGTTGGCCATCTGGATGTCTTCTTTGCAGAAATGTCTGTTCATGTCCTCTGCCCATTTCTTGGTTGGATTGTTTGTTCTTTGGGTGTTGAGTTTGCTAAAATTTATATGGAACCAGAAAAGACCTCGCATAGCCAAAGGAATATTGAAAAAGAAAGCCAGAGTTGGTGGCATCACAATTCCGGACTTCAAGCTCTATTACAAAGCTGTCATCATCAAGACAGCATGGTACTGGCACAAAAAAAGACACATAGATCAGTGGAACAGAATAGAGAGCCCAGAAATCGACCCTCAACTCTATGGTCAACTAATCTTCGACAAAGCAGGAAAGAATGTCCAATGGAAAAAAGACAGCCTCTTCAATAAATGGTGCTGGGAAAATTGGACAGCCACATGCAGAAAAATGAAATTGGACCACTTCCTTACACCACACATGAAAATAGACTCCAAATGGATGAAGGACCTCAATGTGAGAAAGGAATCCATCCAAATCCTTGAGGAGAATGCAGGCAGCAACCTCTTCGACCTCAGCCGTAGCAACATCTTCCTAGGAACAACGGCAAAGGCAAGGGAAGCAAGGGCAAAAATGAACTATTGGGATTTCATCAAGATCAAAAGCTTTTGCACAGCAAAGGAAACAGTTAACAAAACCAAAAGACAACTGACAGAATGGGAGAAGATATTTGCAAACGACATATCAGATAAAGGGCTAGTATCCAAAATCTATAAGGTCTTTTAGTTTTTTGATTGTTTTCTTTGCTATGCAGAAGTTTTTTACTTTGATATAGTCCTAATAGTTTATTTTTTTACTTTATTTCCCTTGCCTCATTAGACACATGTAGAAAGAAGTTGCCATGGCCATTGTCAAGGAAATGACTGTCTGTGTTCTGGGATTTTTATGGCTTCAGGTCTCATATTTAGGTCTTAATCCATTTTGAATTTATTTTTGTGTGTGGTTTAAGAAAGTGGTCCAGTTTCATCATTTTGCATATAGCTTTCCAGTTTTCCCAATACCATATGTTTAAGGAACTGTCTTTTTCTCATTGACTATTCATTCCTGCTTTGGCAAAAATTAATTGACCATATAATTGGGGATTTATTTCTGGATTTTCTATTCTGTTCCATTTCTGTATGTGCCAGTACCATACTGTTTTGATTAATACAGCTTTGTAGTATAACTTGAAATCTGGAATTGTGATACCTCTAGTTTTGTTTTTCTTTTTCAAAACTTCTTTGGCTATTCAGGATCTTTTATGGTTCCATACAAACTTTCTAACATTTCTTAACATTTTAACCAATGTAAACTTTTATAATATTGACTTCTCTTCACTTTCCCATATATTTCTTAAGGAGTGTTACAGTTATCTTTCCCTTTACTCCAATTCACTAATCAAGCACTTAAGATTTAAAAAGTTAAAATTTTATAATATAATCCTTGACCTTTTATTTATGTTTATCTTTATGTTTCAGATGTTTTCTGTCACATGTTCACTAATCATAAGAACACAGTGTTTTACTAGTAAGAAGCAGTTACATTATAAGCAAAGTCTACCTTGCTGTAGTCTTTCCATTATTCAAAACTTATGTAATTCAAGATATATTATGACAAAAATGGTGAATATTTCTTCCTACTAGTATACAGAATAATGTCACATAGCATTAGCATAAGCATAGTTTATAATCATTCATTATTTCTTAGCTTTGGAATTACACTAATTTTAGACTTATATTTTGGGATTCTTAATATTTCAATTTTTGTTGATGAGGTAATATATATTAACATATATATTTTTTCAAATTTATAAAATATGACATTCAAATATTCAAATATATGAAATGATATGATAAATAGATGAAATTATATTTGAATGGAAGAATGAAATATGCCTTTTGAAACTAAAAGCATGTTTTCAATTTTTTTTAAGTGTGCTGTATACCTAAAGTGGGGTTTGAACTCATGACCCTGAGTTCAAGAGGTCATGTGCTCTAACAGGTGAGCCAGCAAGATGACCTGCATATTTTTAATTTTTAAGCCATGGGTTTAGTTTTATATCACATCAAACTATCCCAGAAATCTTTTCATTTAAAATTTCCCATCATCGGGGCATCTTGGTGGCTCAGTGGGTTAAAGCCTCTGCCTTCGGCTCAGGTCATGATCCCAGGGTGCTGGGATCAAGCCTGCATTGAGCTCTCTGCTCAGCAGGGAGACTGCTTCCCTTCCTCTCTCTCTGCCTGCCTCTCTGCCTACTTGTGATCTCTGTCAAATAAATAAGTAAAATCTACTAAAAAAAAAAAATTCTCGTCATGATGGAACACTTAGTAATAGACTAGCTCTTCTGCTGCAAACACAAGCTTTAATATCCAAACCACAAAAGTCACACAAATATTAGGAAACAAAATGTGATAGACAGAATATTTGCTCTGCAAAAATGACCATACCCTGGTCTCCAGAATCTGTGCTTGTGTTACTTTACATGACAAAAGGGGAATCTGCTGATATGAATAAGGCTATACTTTAGAAAGAATATTATCCTTCTACATTATGTGAGTGGGCTCAATCTAATTCCATGAATCCTTAACTGTGGAAACCTTTCTAGACTGGGTTAAAGAGACAAGACAGAGAAGGGAGAGAAATGTGAAGTGAGAAGGACTCAATCTATTGTTGTTATCTTTGAAAATGGAGAAGGGCTATGAGCCAAAGGATGCTGACAACCTCTAGAAATCCTGGAAAAGGCCATGTAATGGATTGACCCTTAGATATCTAGAAAGAAATGCAAGTCTGCTGACACCTTGATTTAACCCAGTGAGATCCATGTCAGATTTCTGATTTGTAGAGCTGTAAGATAATTTGTATAGCTCAAGGCACTAAGTAGGTGGTAACTTCGTAGAGCAGCAATACAATGCTAATACAGAATTTGATACCTGAAGAAGGGATGCTGATGTAAAAAACAACCTGAAAATGTGGAGCGGCTTTGGAATGGAACAGTGGGCAGAGGCTAGAAAAGCATTGAGGAATGTGATAGAAAATTAAAGGTGGCCTTGAACAGACTGTTAGTAAAAATATGGACATTAATGACTGCCAGTGAGGACTTGAAAGGGAGCGGGGAGCATTATGAAGAAAACTGAAATCACTCTAGAGAAAGCCTAAATCATGAAATAACACTGGTAGTTGTGTGGACACTAAATGCATTTCTGGTGAAATCCCAGAAATGAAGAATATGTTATTGGAACCTGGAGGAGGAGGAGTGCTTCTTACATAGGGCCAGAATACTTAGTGGAATTGTGTCATGCATATGGGTAGAAACCAGAATTTTTAAGTGATAAATGTGGATATTTAGCTAAGACTTATAAACAAAGTGTTGAAGATGAGTTGTTTGTTTGTTTTGTTTTCTTCTGCTTATAGTAAAATGCAAGGTGAGAGAGAGAAATTGAGGGTAGAATTATTAAAATGAAAAAAAGACTTGATGATTTGGGAATTTCTCAACCTACCCAGATGGCAAAAGAGGCCGAACTTAAAAAGATTCACTATCAGAAAAGAATGCTTTCAAGAAAAAGCCAAGGCTTTGCTCAACTTTTTGCTAATAACTCTGAAAAATCAAAAGGTCAGAGTATTCAGTCACACAAATGGCTGTTTGAAGAGATTAATGGTGTGACTCATAGATCGTTTCAGGCATCTCAGAAAAAACCCAAAATAGAGAATTATCTAGTAAAGATCTGCAGATGAGTCCCATACCTAATGGAGTGAATCCCCATGATATACATGGGCAACCCAGAAAGTTCTCGAGAATTTTTTTTTTTTTCTCATTTTATTTATTTTTTCAGCGTAACAGTATTCATTCTTTTTGCACAACACCCAGTGCTCCATGCAAAACGTGCCCTCCCCATTACCCACCACCTGTTCCCCCAACCTCCCACCCCTGACCCTTCAAAACCCTCAGGTTGCCCCAACCTCCCACCCCTGACCCTTCAAAACCCTCAGGTTGTTTTTCAGAGTCCATAGTCTCTTATGGTTCGCTTCCCCTCCCCAATGTCCATAGCCCGCTCCCCCTCCCCCAATCCCACCTCCCCGCAGCAACCCCCAGTTTGTTTTGTGAGATTAAGAGTCATTTATGCTTTATCATCAGAAATACCACCAGGTTGGACCAAAAGAAAAGAAATAATATCAAGTAAGAGAAAGTTGCCAGATCCTCCAAAATTCTACAGACAGAAAACAAGCTGAGAAAACTTCAGCTGCAAATCCAAGCTATCTTTCATGGAAAAAAAAGGATATCTTAGAGGCCAGAGACATGAAACTAGGAGCAGAATTTCAAGCTCAGAGGACAGAATCACAAACCACGGAGGATTATTTCCAAACTTTGAAGACTAATGGAAACTGCCTGGTGGATTTTTAAATTACTGTGACTACTGACTCTTTTTTTTTTTCTTTTATTTTCTCCCTTTTTGACCAAGAATGCCTACAACTGTTATCTTGGTCCTCCTATCATTTATTTGGGACAGATAACTTATTTCTCTAGTTTCACAACCCCACAGATGGAGAGGAATTGTGCTCCAGAATAAATCATACCCAAACTCTCACCCATACCCAATTTGGATGTTATAGATAATGAGAATAGGGACTTTTGAGTTCATTAGATTTAGATGTAATTTGGGAATTTGAATTGATGCTCAGTTGTAGTGGGTGAGATTTTCAGGGCTCTTGGAATGAGGTGAATGTATTTTATATGTAGATGGACATATATTTGGGGGATATAGAAGGCAAAATGTGGTAATCAGAATTATGGCCCAAAGATGCCCGTGCTCTAATTTCTAGGTCCAGTGAATGTTCCTGTACATTGTAAAATGGATCTTGCAGTAGTGATTAAGGGCACAGGTGATTAAGTGTAACTTAAAAGGGAGATTATCCCAATTATCAGAGTGAGCCCAATCAGATTACATGAGTCCGTAAATGTGGAAAATTTTCCCTGATGGGCCAAAGTGATGAGATAGAAGAAGAACGAAGAGAAACATGAGGTGAGAAGGGGCCAACCTGCACTTGCTTGATTTGAAGGTGAAGGAAAGAAGTGAGCCAAGGATTGTAAACAGCCTCTAGACGTTGGAAAAGATCAGAAAACAGATACTAGTGTTTCAAAAATGAATACAGCCATGTCACCATCTTGAGTTTAGCCTAGTAGTGTCTGTGTTGGTGTTGGACTTCTCACCTACAGAATTGTAAGATGATAAGTTTGTAATTTGATTCACTACTACACAGTTGTTTTTAGCCTTCAGATAATAGGCAGCTCATGACTATGATCCCTTAAAGAAGGGATACACACAAAGTGAGCCCATAACATTCAAGGGTTTCTCTTTGAAGGCAGTTTATGAACTGTAGTCCATGAAAATAGAATTCAAACAGAACAGAATGGTCTTGATAAACTGAGGAAAATATGTTCATAGGTTGAGGCTACTCAGATAATCAGGGCAGGATATTTCAGGGAAGCAAAATATTTAGAGTAATCTGCTACAGAAATCTAAGTAGGTCCCTTAAGTCTTTGGTGGATTACTAAACTGAGCCTAGGTGCGGTAAAATTCCAAGAGACCTAATAGAGAACGCTATCAGGATACTGTGCTCTGGACAGAGGTTTAGGGTTCACAAGTTTTTGGGAGACATTGGATTTTGATCACCCAGAGTAAACAGACATTGATAAACACTTGAGATTCAGTTGAAATATTGGAAAGGCTATATCTTAGGAGTAGGACTACTCTAACTTTAGGGTTAATGTTATTATATGTGACCCAAAAAAACTTAAAAACAAGACTTGAAGGTATCAAGCTAGTATCTATAATAATCAGCATAAAAAAAACCTACTTGACATAGAGAGCAGAAATCTGTTACTCATAGTGCTCAGATTGGGAAAACCATCAATTGAAATAGGCTCAGATATGAAGAACATGTTGGAATTAGTGGACAAGAACTTTAAAACTACTATTCTAAAAGAGTTTGAGAATTTAAGAATGGGCACAATGAATGAGTACCAACTGAAGTACCAACTGAAAAATGCACACTATTAAACAAATATTCCAATTGTAGTATATGTGCTGCCGAAGCGAGCACCACACTATTAAACAAATAAATAGAAATTCTAGAATTGAACAATTCAATCTATGAAATAATAAAAAAAATAACCTGCTGGGCTTAACCGTAAGTTAAACAATATAGCAGAAAGATCAATGAATTTGTGACAGGGCAACAGGAGGCATCCACACTAGATGGATTCAACCACAGAGAGAAAAATGCTGAAAACAAAGGAACAAAGCTTCAGTGAGCCATGGACAATATTAGCTGAATATTGTTCTAACATAATTAATTGAAGTCTCAGAAAGAGAAGAGAACTTGGGAAGGAATAATATTTACAGAATTGATGGTTAAAAAAATTTCAATTTGTATAATGTATTTTTATCCCCAGGGGTACAGGTCTGTGAATCGCCAGGTTTACACACTTCACAGCACTCATGATAGCACATACCCTCCCCAATGTCCATAACCCTCTCCCCCTCTCCCAACCCCACCTCCCCCCAGCAACTCCCAGTTTGTTCTGTGAGATTAAGAGTCATTTATGGTTTGTCTCCCTCCCAATCCCATCTTGTTTCATTTATTCTTTCTCCTATCCCCCTAATCCCCCACATTGCATCTCCATGTCCTCATATCAGGGAGATCATATGATAGTTGTCTTTCTCCGATTGACTTATTTCACTAAGCATGATATCCTCTAGTTCCATCCATGTTGTCGCAAATGGCAAGATTTCATTTCTTTTGATGGCTGCATAGTATTCCATTGTGTATATATACCACATCTGTTTATAAAAAAAAAAAAAATTGGAAGGGGAGGCGAACCATAAGAGACTATGGACTCTGAAAAACAACCTGAGGGTTTTGAAGGGTCGGGGGTGGGAGGTTGGGGGAACAGGTGGTGGGTAATAGGGAGGGCACATATTGCATGGAGCACTGGGTGTTGTGCAAAAACAATGAATACTGTTACACTGAAAAAAATAAATTAAAAAAAAAATTTCAATTTGTAGAAGACTTTCATTCCAAAGATCCAAAAGTCATATTAACATAAAATAGCTTGAGATTTTGTAGTTGCATGGGATAATACAGTTGGATTCCTTGAAAATAAAGATAAAAGTTGAAACAGAGTCAGAGGGTTAAAATAAATAGATACTATTCAGAGGATCAACAGTAAGTGTGATCACTGACTTCTCATCAGAAATAGTGCAAACTGGAACAAAACAAATTCCATCTTTAATGACTGAAAGAAAAAAAAGTCAACTTAGAATTATCTATACAGCATAAGCATTTCATAAATGAAGGGAAAATAGAGACATTTTCAGATGAAAATGAAAGCTGAGGGAACTTTCCACCAACAGAACTCTGCAAGAAATATTAAAGAAATTTAAATCAAAGGAAAATGATACTAGACAGGAAATTAGATCTATACAAGACAATGAAATATAGCACAAATGGAAACTATACCAATGAATATAAAACCAATTTTTCTTCTTCCTTAATTTCTTTAAACTTAATAAATTGCTTAAATCAAAAATAACCATGAGTTGTGGCTTTTACAAAATACGTTGAAGTAAAATGTGTGACAAAGTTAGCTCAAAATATAGGACCAACGAAAGAACATTATTGTTAAGTTCTTCCATTATACGTGGATGTGTAATAATCCCTAATACACTGTTGGAAATTAAAGATGCATATTGTAGCTCCTAGATTAACCACTAAAAAATATAACATGAATAACTAAATGTCAATAGAGGAAACAAAATGGAATATTTTATTTATTTATTTAAAAGATTTTATTTATTTATTTGAGAGAGAGAGAGACACATCAAGAGAGGAACAGAAGCAGGGGAGTGGGAAAGGGAGAAGCAGGTTTCCCACGGAGCAGGGAGCCCTATGCGGGGCTTGATCCCAGGACCCTGAGATCATGACCTGAGCGAAAGGCAGACGCTTAATGAGTCACCCAGGAGCCCCTGGAATATATTTTTTAAAAACTCAGTTCAGGGGTGGGAGGTTGGGGGAACAGGTGGTGGGTAATGGGGAGGGCACGTTTTGCATGGAGCACTGGGTGTTGTGCAAAAAGAATGAATACTGTTACGCTGAAAAAATAAATAAAATGGAAAAAAAAATAAAAAAAAAAAGAAATATGACCATCAGATGAATTGAGACTCATAAAAAGTAAAACATCAAAAAAAAAAAAAATTAAGAATTACCTAATGAGGGGTGCCTGGGTGGCTCAGTCAGTTAAGCATCTGACTCTTTATTTTGGCTCAGGTCATGATCTTGGGGTCATGAGATAGAACCCACATCGGGTTCCATGCTAGGCGTGGAGCCTACTTTTAAGATTCACTCTTTCTGGGACACCTGGGTGGCTCAGTCATTAAGCAGCTGCCTCCAGCTCAGATCATGATCCTGGGGTCCTGGGATTGAGCCCCGCATTGGGCTCCCTGCTTGGTTGGAAGCCTGCTTCTCCCTCCCTCTGCCTACTGCTTCCCCTACTTGTGCTCCCTCTCTCTATGTCAAAGAAATAAATGAATAAAATCTTCAAAAAAAAAAAAAACAAAAAAACAAAAAAACTCAGTTAATGCAAAGAAGAAAGAAGAGAAAAAGCAAATCAAATCAGCCAACCAACCAATCAAAAAATAAAAAAGAATAAAAAAAAAGATAAAAAAAAAACCCAGATGGGCTAATGGAGAAAAACAGCAATTTGTTATACTTAAATCATATCAATAAAGAACAACTCTTTGTGACGAGGACTAGCTGTATTTGTGAAAAGAACCAGCCCTAAGGCATAAATAATATTTTTTTCTAATCTTCTAACAGTCAAAAACAACACAAAACCTTTGGAGCACAATGACAGTAAAATTTGTTCCTCGTATCTTTCACATCAGCCTGAAGATTGCTGCTACTTTCATCAAAATGCCATACTTCATCCCCTGAGGTTTGGTCTCTGCAAAAGCAAACGTGCCTTCCTATAAGGTAGATTCCTGAAGATTAACTTCTAGGCACCAGTCCAGAGCACTGAATAAATAAACAAGAGGGATTTTGAGGAACGATGGTTTCAGGTCCTTCCTGTTGTTCTGCAGCTTGTAAAATTTATTAATAGCAAGAGTTATAAATATTGGGGTATCAGAGTAGCTGCTTGGGTTATAATATGTAAATAAGGTAACGGCCCCCACCACGAAGAGTTTTCAGGCTCTGAGGCTCACTTCACATAAGCTGCTCACACGGGACACTGGTGGTAGCTCAAGTGAACAAACAAAACATGAGGCATTTTACAAGGGTAAAAGTAGAATATTTACCTGCCTACAAGCTCTGGGATCACTTTTTATATTTTCCTTCAGTGGTGACATTTCTTACTACACTGATGTGAACTTTGGCATAGATTTAAGGCCTAATCACTATTTTTAAACTTAAGGAACCCCCATCTGTGTAACACACAGTGACTGGAACATAAAAAATAATGTTGCACATCCCACCTTTGTCCAAGGAAATTGGCCCAAGTTATGACCTGCTTGTTCTTGATCACGCCTGTACTTTCTCTGGGGCCCCTATCCTTCCTAACTTGTCATATGCCCTTTTAGCCTTATACATTTTAGAAGTCTCCTTAGATTACACTTTCTGGCTTTTCTCTAGGTCTGTATTTCTTCATGCTACTTTATTTTCATTTTCTCTGGGTTCTACTTGTGAGACATCTTCAGTCATGTTTAACCCACTGGAACTTTTCTGCCAGGGCTGATAAGTATCCCCCAACAAGAGAAAAATAAGGACAGTGGAGTAGAAACATAAGAGTGGAGTGGGAAAATAATCCCAGGATTGGGGAAAACAAAGACAAAACCACCACAGGCAGTAGGGATGAAGCTACTCAATAAAAAGGCAAACAAAAGAGTTGAGTAGGCACTCTGACAGGGCTGGAGGACTGGACAGGACTGACCTCCACAGAACTGAAAACATAGTTGAAAAGGTATGTTGTGGTTAAAACTATTCAAAACTCCAAAAAGTTTCTGATGTTACATCAGCACCTTCCTGGAATAATTATAAATAATTTGGGTAGGATAATAGTTAGGGAGGAGGCAGGGTGGAAATTAAAATTTGCCTTTAAGTTTCCCTGTTTTGTTGGTTTGGTTTTAAAAGGCAAAGGGCATTTGTAGATATAGACAAACTATCTTGGCAGTAAACTGAGGATAAAAGTCAGTCTCTAGCAGGTTAATCAGCAAGAAATTTGTGGGGGTGGGTGCTGGGAAGAAAGAGAAAGAAGACAAAAGAAGGGGGTGAAGGAGGAGGGAGAGAGGAGAGGAGAGGAGGGGAGGGGAGGAGAAAAGGAGAAGGGGAGGGCAGGAGAAAAGGAGAAGGGGAGGGGAGGGGAGGAAAGGGGAGTGGAGGGGAGGGGAGAGCCCAAAACAGCTGAGACATCTGAGAATCCTGACAGTTACTGGTCCTTTTATTCACTTATGGTGCCATGAAGTGACAAGGCCTTGTGGGTTTTCCAAGTTCCATATTCGGTATTAAGTAGGATTATAGTCATTTCCAAGCCCCATGTACTACATAGAAGCAACAACAGAGTCATTGAAGCTGAAGGAGCACAGAAGAATACAATGATGGACATTTTAGTAGCAGCCGATATGAAAGGCAATGCAAGCAGCAGACGACTCCAGCATTTGAATTTGGTTAAACTCTGGGACTGTGGTGATGCTAGGAAAACTTAATCATGGATATCAAATGAAGTGTCCTATCATCCTAATAAGTTGGTATTGGGGTAAGGTGGGAGTGTCCAAAAAAGAAATGAAATTGTTTTAATGAAAATGGACTGTTTTACACCTTAGCTTGTGAATGGACTAATATTTGATATTTAATGAGTGCTGCATGTAAGGCATTGTGCTAAGAATTTCATATGTAGTATCTCATTTAACATCCACAACAATCTTTTTCTATGAGTTACAGGGCATTATTTTGAATTGCATAGTGCACAAGGCAATCTCTAAAAATTGTGCCCAGACTTTTTAATCTTCATGAGAACTTGGGGTTTAGAAACACAGTTCTATCAGTCAGCCAAGTTGGTTTCTCTCTGTGTCCACACTAAATAGTGTGCTATACTGCATCTTAGCCTGTGTAAAAGTGAGCAAAAAAGGAGAGGTTTCTTTCTGAACAAGAAAAGCACCAAACCATGAGGTTTGGTCCATGAGGTTTTCAAGGAGGAGATGCTTACTGAGAGAGGCTTGTAGAGAAGCAGCAGAATGCAGGTTTTCATTGCATTAGTCATATTTTTATCTCTTCATCTCTTTAGACCAAATTGTACTATGCATGGAGATGAATGCTTAAAGACATGATTTCACCCAGCATGCTCTTTGGGACACTATGTCTATAGAATGTTAATAGGCATGACAAGAAATGTTCTGGGGTCAGCAAAAGCTAAGGAAACTGTGAGCATAACAAAAGTCAAAATCTGTGTGTGTGGGTCTGGAGAAGGGGAGGAGAAGAATTCACAAAGCCTTTAATAACTGTGGGGACAATCAGGTCTTAATTAATATTTCCACAGACATCTCCTAGGAGGGTTATGACTTGTCGCATTTCTTTAAATGTATTTGAGTAGGGGTTTAGGGAATATCTATTTATTTGTATATATGTATATGCATTTACACATTTACATACATATATATATTATTTGCTAGGTATCTCATGTGGAGCCCTTATCGGACACACTTAATCCTCCTGCTTTGCTCATCTTTGTTTCTGGATATAAAGAGGAAGGCCTTGGGTACCTACCTTCCAAACTGCTCTTATCTTTGAATCTTAGGAAGTAAATTGAACTTTTAAAAAAAGATTTTATTTATTTATTTATTTGTCAGACAAAGAAAGAGAGAGAGACTAAGCACATACAGGGGGAGCTGCAGGCAGAGGGAGAAGCAAGTTCCCTGCTGATCAAGGAGCCCAATGTTGGACTCGATCCCAGGACCCTGGGATCATGACCTCTGCCAAAGGCAGATGCTTAACCAACTAAGCCACCCAGGTGTCCCAATAATATGAACTTTTGACAGTAGTGCACAGGTAACCACTCTACGAATTGGTATCTGTGTATTTCTTTATGTGGTATTCTTGCATTTTTGACCTTAGACAAGTCAGTTAATCATTCTACTGCACTTCCGTAAATGAGAATCTGAGCTAAAATAATCTAAAAACTCTCTTTTCGATATCTGATTCTCATATTTTTAGAATATGAGAAGTTTAGAAAGATTTTAAACTATACTAGATCATCCGCTAGTTTAGTAGTCTCAGGATTTTGTCATCAATAAATTAGCCTTCACGGTAAATTTTTCCAAGTATTTGGGGAAGCTTATTTGTAACTCTTTGCAACTAATTAAAATTATGGAAATATGATAATGAGAACAGCTGGCATAGGGCCCATATTCAATTAACCCTAAATCCTTTTTAAGAAATAATACATAAAGATTTAAAAATGTCATTATTTGTGAAACAAATCCTTTTTTTTTCTTTTGGCTTAGAAATGCAGACTTAACTGCATCTCTCCCCAACCCTCTCCACTTTTAATCCTCATTCTCCAGAGAGTGGCCGACATCTTGTATAAGACCTATTACTGTGGCCCCATGATATTTTCTTGAGGTCATATTTTTCTCTTTGTGCACACATTTGCTAATCTATGAAAGTATATTTCTCGAGAAGAATATCTAAAAAGGAACATAGGGATGTGGATCAATAGAAACCATAGCTTCAAAAAGAGACTAGTGGGAAACCACAGAAAAGGTCAATATGAAAACCCTTATCGGCCATACACGATGCTGTTTAAGGAGTAAGCTTTGCCTTGGGGTTCTCTAACCCAGTTATTCATTAACTGACAGGAAATGCCTGACCTGAGGGATATTATTATTTGAAAGTTGGTCTTTTTCTTTCCCTCCCAAAGTCTATAACGTCTCTATTTCAATTGAACACTTTTGAAAAAAATCTTTTTATTTCTATGACTGTACATTTTCTGGAAAGTGATAAATTGTGTCCAGTAGGAAAAAAATGGACTTAATTTAAATGTTTTCTGAGGTTATAATCTTAATAGAAGTCCATGAATTTGAGAAATATTAACTCTGCAGTGTATGACAGCTCCTGAATTTTGCAGCATGCCGACATCAAGTTAGCTAGCGCCCTTCTTTCTGTAAATATTTATATTTTGAAGACCAACACCAAAATACAACTTTATTTACTGAACATGTCGTTATTGTTTCTAAGAATATTTGATATTCTTTCTGGCTCATAACTTATTACCTTTACCAAAAGACTACTTGATGACTGAAAAGAATGTGAACTGATTAAATGTAATATTCAATTTCATGCACATATTTTTATTTTTGCCAAAAAGTGGTGTCATATTTCTTTTGAATACTATATATGGCCTCAGTGTTTAACATTTGGTTCAATTGAATACAGGTGGTTAATGTTTGGTAGTATTTTGAAACTGATTCCTGGCCTGGAGACATTTTAGCATCACTAAGTGTTTTGTATTGAGAAAAGTCCAAAGCAATATCTATAGCTGACAATAATATCTTGTATAATTCTGCTTTTTCATTCCTGAGCTTTCTTTCCATAATTCCAACCTTGAGCAATGGACTTCAAGGTGAATTATTAGTAAAAAAAAATACACATGCAATCCAGGTTGTAATGTAAGTTTTTATATTGATATGTGGTATGATGAAATCCTAGGGTAAATAACTTTTAAGTGGCATGTAGTATATTCTACAATTGCTTAGGATACTGGTCTGTTGGGAAAGAGTGGATACTTTACACAACGATTCATAGCTCCATGTACAGCATCTGTTACGTATTGGTAATTGTTCCTCTATTTGTCTCTTTGGGATATGATAAAGCACCCTTTACTATAACTTGGGTGACATCAAGAAGGTGAACAATTTTTGGATTCAGGCTAAATGGCAAACAAGAACACTAGCATATGTGTGCTAGAATAAGAATGGTGCATGGTCATGGTTTTCCAAGGAATACATTTCCAAATATGAGTAATTTTTAGTGTATCCTCAGTATGAGTACTTTAGGTTTCATAATATAGGGAAGTAAATAATCCCTTATTGTGAACCTATTTGCTATTGTTATGATTTTAGCCTAGTAGACTGGATTGCCTTTTGTGATTCATATATTAACATATTAATATTAATTAAATATTAATAGGAATATTAGTTAAATATTAATATATGATATATTATAATGAATATATTAGTATATATTAACTAAATATATCTTTATAATTACTTTATAGACATTAAATATCCATATAAATACTTATTATTAATATTAATCCCTCAACCTTCTTTTAGTGAAAAAATTATAAGACAAATAGTAGCATTAATGAAGTCTTACTTCATTGACTACTTACCATTCCAATTTAGCTTCTGTAAGGTGGTAAGATAGTAGGAGGCTATATGATACCATACCTACTTCTTGGCCAGAATAAATGAATAAAATATGTAGTCAAGGGAATTTGGAATAATATGACAGATGTCACTGTGGAGAAATGGGAGCACAGTTGTGGCCAAGTAATCACCAGATGGGATGGATCCATGTAAACCAGTACACATTATATATCAATGATCATTAGCAATCAAGAAGAGTTTTTACCCATAGCTAACATTTGGAAATCCATAGTTCATTTAAATATTTTGTTTGAAGAATGCCCATAAAGCTATAGATTAAACAAAAAAGGAAATTGCTATATTTATATATTTTCAGTCCACGACTTTTATAGGCTCCTGACAAATCAGATTTCCAAATGATATCTTTAGTTGTAGTAAATACAATCTTTTTTTTTTTGCAAAATATCTTTAACTTGAAAGAATTCAGAAGAAGTGGCAGAAATAAGAACTATTAGTTCTGCAATCTTATTATGCAAATTGAAAAAACCATTCATTGTAGTGTACAAGCCTCTGCAGGCATTAGTGGTCTCTGCAGTTGGAGAATAGGATATTTGCATTTTTAAATTCAAACATTGTTGGAGTACCGGAATGTCTATGCTCATAACCTTAGTGAATAAAAATAAATTTTGGTATCAAATTGGGTTAAAAACTTATCTGAGAAATTAGAAAGCAGGATTTTCTTGAGTATCATTTCATTAATTTGGTATTTTATATATCCTACAAATACTGAGAATTTTTAAAGAATTGAACACAGTCCCAGGCACTGAGGATACGAACATCAATATGATTCAGGGATGTTCAATTTAGTGAGAGGATCATGGGTGAGCATTTAATTACAATTCAGATGCAGTGTGCTACTGTGTATCCTAGAGGATAAATCCTGTGGTTTATCCTGTAGTTTATTCTGTGGTTTAGCTGGGAGGGAATGTCCTCCAGGAGGCAAGGCATGGATCTAAGGAGAATGATTTGGAAGTCGTCAGAGTCCTCCAGGCTCACCTCCTATCCTGCCTCTTTCTCTGCCAGTTTCTTTTCAGCCTCCTTCACCTGGAATTTAACTATCCTGTCTGTCCTTTCAGAATACTTTTGATCTGAGCTACTAGTATTTCTCCCAGATTAATTGCGTAGCATCATCTTCAAGGTGCAACTTAATTGCACCATAGCTAATCTGTACCTTCATTTTTTTGTTTTTGTTTGTTTCTTTTGGCTGAAAAAGGAAGGTAATTTCTGGATGTCTCACATCTGCCAACTTCCTTCCATGACCAATTGACTGGTATGGCTCTCCCTATCTAACTACCCCAGGACAGAATGCCAGAAGAATCTAGACTGTTAGAAAAAGTCACTGAGGAAGTTCCACTGTCATTATAACTTGTGCCTGAAGTGACACTCCATCACACTTTGGCCTCCTTTGCCTTCCACAGATAACAGGGTTCTGGGCACAGGCTGTGGAACCTACTGTGACTCTGTCTTGTCCTTACAATGAATCTGCTATACTCTGTGTGATGAGGACTAATCTATCTGCATCCTCCATTGCTCTGTCACATTTCGCAAGACCTACCTCCAAATTGACATTTTATTTTGCCAGGACCCATCCTCAGGGTGGACAATACTTTTCTTCTCAGATTTAAAACCATATCATCCCATCTCCATTAACAAAGCCTGTTTGGGGTGGAGCTGGCAGAGATCACAAAGGTGATAAGCTTACATACAATAAAAGTATAATTAATTTTAGGGACCACAGGGTGGCTCAGCTGGTTAAGCATCCAACTCTGGATTTCTGCTCAGGTTGTGATCTCAGGGTTGTGAGATCAAGCCCTACATCAGGCTCTGTGCTGAGCTTGGAGCCTGCTTGTGATTCTGTCCCTCCACCCCTCCTCACGGGTGCTCTCTCTCTCCCCTTCTCTCTCTCTCTCTAAAAGAAAAAAAAAAAGTAATTTAAAAATTCTATTTCCTAACCATTTTATCGATCAAGAAAATTGTTGAAGTCTTCCAGGACAGGTCCCATTTATATATTTATGTGTGCCAAGTAGTCATTATTTCTGCCTGGGTAGTGCTATCAGACACAGAAGTCTCACAAGCCTCAGTGGTCCCCGGCTCTGACTTTATAGTTGCAGCCCTCTGGAGGGATTGGCAGGCATATAAACCATATATGGATGCCTGTTTTACAAAGGTAGGCATAGCAGATACAGCTGTGACCATCAATTTTTGTCACAATCCTAATCTACATCCACCAGTGACTAGAGATAGTTTATTTACTGTCTTATATTGCATAATTCTTGTGTCAGTACTTGATTTGCTTCATCCATAATACAGAATGGAATTCCCTGCTACTTTGATTTTCCTGGGTCTTTTTTTACAATGCAGAATGTCTCAAAGGCTGACAATCCAGCTTTGTCTCATTATATGTTTTCTGCTTACTAAGATAGTAGAAGGATAACACCAGGATAAGTTCTCAGTATCAGTGTATGCAAACAACATCAGGGGAAAGCAAAGACACTATCTTAAGTCTTTTTCACTTAAATAGTGAATATGATATTATTCAGGACAATGAAGTCATACTAGGAAGTTTAGATTTTTGATTACTAGGATACATCTTATATCAGTGGTTCCAGAGCACAGGGACACAAACTCTTAAAGACCTTGGTATTATTGAAAGGACTACATGCAAAAATCCTTAATATACAATAATTTTTTCCCTAGACTGAAAGAATATTAGGTCTTACCTATATGTGTATTACAGTTTTTAAAGTGTAAATAGATGCCCTTAGGATTACTATATTATAAACATATTTTAAAATCACTCAAATATAGATTATGGTCAATTATCATGAATGAATATCTATCAAATTCTTTTTGTATGAGAATCTGCAAATATTTTGATTTTAAGAAGGTTCTTCCCTCTGAAAAATTTACAATTCCTTTGTTAAGTAGAATGTGTACACCTATCCTTACTGGTAATAGATGAGCAAAAGTGTAATCATTATTTCTTTTTCATTTTCTGAAAAGATCATCTATCTGAAAATATCATGTTTGAATAATACTTTTATCCTGCCCCTGCTATTTCAAGTGACTATTTACTGAACAGTAATTTTATGCCTAGACCTATAAAAATCATTTTACATACCTAACATTGTTTGTACTTCACAACAGTCCCATAAGGTGTTATTTCTCTCCATTTATAGAGAAAGAAACTGAGGCTTAGAGAGACAGAACTTGGCAAAGGTGACCCAGTCCTGTTATGTGACAGAACATAAATTAAGCCATGCCAGAATTATTTCATATCTGTGCTTGTATGCAAGCCACCAACAGAAAAAAAATAATCCTTCTAAACAATGCTAGTGAGATAATCATCAGTAATTCTTAAACAGGGAAATGTTTATCAAACATTTATCCATGATGGGTCAATTTTCCCTAACTGCTTATAATATTTTTTGAAACATTTATTTATTATTGCTCCTTCGATGGAACAATAGAGGGAGGTAAAATAAACAAAAAAACTCTTTAATTAAGGTAGGTAGATTCAAAACAGGTAATTAGAAATCAAGTATTTGTTCTTTTTTTTAACATTTACTTTTTTATTTGAGAGAGAGAGAGAGCAGGGAGAGCAGCAGAGGGAGATGGAGAGAGACAATATCACGCAGGCTTCCTGCTGAGTGTGGAGCCCAAAGCAGGGCTCAATCTCAGGACCCTGAGATCATGACCTGAGCCAAAAACAAGAGTTGGATGCTTAACTGACTGAGCCACCAGGTGCCCCAATATCATATATTTGTTCTATGATCAATTAAAATTCTTGTTCAGAAGAGCTTCCGACCAAAAGACTTCAGTAGGAAAGAAACCTGCACATCATCTTGTGTGACTTTCAGGATGTCCTTCAACTGTAATTACCAGTAATAATCCAGGCCCGTGAGTTCTTCTACTTCTCAGATTATCTCTAGATGAGCAGCAGAAACACTGCAGATTTCTGCCATCTCCAAACTAATCTGTTTTTATGGGTTTTGCCTCATCTGCACAACTGCTATCCTTGTTTGCTAAAATGGCATTCTATCAACTACAGTCTGGAGAATTGCCCAATTTAAACTCGGTTAATACTTTAAAAGGAGAAATGGCACCTATATATTTAAAAAGGTGCCTGCAATTACAAAGTAATATTGACTTTTTAACTAGACTTAAAAGTTGCAAAGATTGTACAGAGAGTTGCTATATACCTCCATACCAAATTTCCATTAGTATGAACATTTTACATTAGTACATTGCATCTGTCACAACTAATGGATCAATATTGATATATTTTTGTTAAAGTCTATACTGTATTCAGATTTTGTTACTTTTTACCTCATGTTCTTTTTATGTTTCAGGATCCCATCCAGGATACCACATTGCATTTAGTTTTCAGGTTTCCTTAGGCTCCTCTTAGGTATGACAGTTTCCTGGATTTTCCTTCTTTCTGTGATCTTGGCAGTTGAGGATTTGTGGTCAGGTATTTTGTAAAATGTCCTTCAACTGGGGTTTATCTTTTTTTATTCATGGTTAGACTGGGGTTACTGGTTTCCAGAAAGAAGACCATGAAGACAAAGTGCCATCTTTACCACCTCATATCAAGGGTATATACTACTAACATGATTTATCACTTGTTGAATTTAATCACCTGGATATGGTAGTGTTTGTCAGGTTTCTCCACAGTAAAATTACTCTTTCCCCTCTGCTTTCCATACTTTTCCAAATATAGACCAACATCTAGTATAAAACATAAGAAATACAGGGGCATCTTGGTGGCTCAGTGCGTTGAGCATCTGACTTTGGCTCAGGTCATGATCTCAAGGCCCTGGGATGGAGCTCTACATCAGGCTCTGCACTTAGTGGTGAGTCTGCTTATTCCTCTCCCTCTGCTCCTCCCCCGACTCATGCTCTTTCTGTCTCTCAAATGAAAAATAAAATCTTTAAAAAAATAAAATACTGTATGTTGGCTAATTGAACATAATAAAAAATAGAAATACCTCCATAGTAATAAATAAATAAATAAAAAATAAATAAATAAAATGTAAGGCATACAGTTTTTAGAGATTGCCTATAGGCTACACAATTTATAGTTTTATTTGCCAGAAACAATAGCTTGATCTTGGAAACAGACCAAGAAACATTAGCTTTTTAAAAAGTCAGTATTTTTCCATTATTTTGGTGAACTATCCAAGTGCTTCAATAGGATATGCAGTGGTTATTGAAAAATATTAATTTATTTCCCATATTTCTCCAAAAATATTTGCATGTAGCAAAGATATATGGATTTTTTGTTTCACCAAATGAATCTACTTTTAAGAACAAGAGATTTAAGACATTGAGAGATCTGTGGTTCTCTACTCTGTATTATCCCAGAAACAGTACTATCACCATGCTGTGTTGCCCTCCTTAGACTGATAACCCTTGCTTTTTGGTTTTCTACTTAAAAAAAAAAAAGCCAGAGAGAAAATAAAAGGAGAAAATATATAACTAGGACAGAGAATATTATTAAAAATGTAAAAGCAGATAAAGATGATATTTAATACTTCATAAGAAATCTATTGTTATGAAAAGGGATGTATCAAGGAAAAAAAGTATTTCAGCCAACACTGAAATTTCATTTCTTAGCTCCTTAATAAAGACCTAGATGGGCCCTCCCAAAATGCTTGTCCCTTCTTGCATGCCTACAATAACTGTATTTCCCATCCTCCCTTGCTCTTGGCTGTGCCTTGTCATTAAGTTCTGACAAAGGGATGTTGATTAAGTTATAGGTGTCCGCCCCTGGGAAACTTCTTTAAGAGATAGTCTATACCTTCTATCTGTTGTTGTTGTTTTTCCTTTCCTTTTCTCTTCTGACTTGAACACAAGCCAGATGGGTGTGGCTGAATATGGTCAAGCTAAAGTTGACCATGAGTTGTCTGAAGGAATGAAGAGCATAATTGGCGAAAGAACAGCATAGACTCAGCTGAGTTCGTAACACAAGATGCACCTGCCCTGAAATGACTGTCTCCACACTTTTACATGAAACATCAATAAACTTTTATCTTTTTAAAGCCACTCTCATTTCTAGTTTTCTGCCACTCACAAACTTAATATAATAACATTCTGAGCCCAAGCTCTTACTTTAGCTAATAATAATAATAGCTAATATTATTGAATATTTCTTTTTCCCCAGCACTTGTGTACATGATTTGCATATAGCATTTGAAACTTTCAATAACTATATGAGACAACATTATTTTTTTCCCATTTTATTTATTTTTTCAGCGTAACAGTATTCATTGTTTTTGCACAACACCCAGTGCTCCATGCAAAACGTGCCCTCCCCATTACCCACCACCTGTTCCCCCAACCTCCCACCCCTGACCCTTCAAAACCCTCAGGTTGCCCCAACCTCCCACCCCTGACCCTTCAAAACCCTCAGGTTGTTTTTCAGAGTCCATAGTCTCTTATGGTTCGCCTCCCCTCCCCAATGTCCATAGCCCGCTCCCCCTCTCCCAATCCCACCTCCCCCCAGCAACCCCCAGTTTATTTGTGAGATTAAGAGTCATTTATGGTTTGATGAGACAACATTATTAACTTTGAATTCAGTTAGTCTGGCTTCAAATCCTGCACTCCAAAGAAACTGATACTTCTGTACTCAAGACTTTTTTAGAATATCAGAATAAAAATAATTTTATATTAAAGATAGTGTTGAGGTTTCAATATTGTTAATACATACTTGGGCAATATAACGTAAAGCTCAGGAACATGAGATCTAGAGACAGACGACATAGGCATTAACATCATCTATGTATTAGCTACATAATAGATTCTAGAATCCATTTCTAACTCCATAGATTGAATGGTTCGAGTTTGTCAGTCCCCCTTGCCCTCCTTGCACTCAAGTGGCATATGTATTTTACTCTGAAAATGGCAAGTATTTACTGTGCTATAATTATTTTGAGAAAAAAAAAACTGAGTAGTTTGCATCCTACTTGACAGTCTATGATAATGACCTAATAAGACATAATACATAGAATGTGACAAGTGTCAGAGATGAGGTAATTTGTAATTTGAAATTGTGGAAATTTCAATTCAAAGATCTCATATAGTTTTATTCTCTAAACATATTATAGTGGCACGTGTGCCCATAAGACTATGTCGAATATTAGGCAAAATTTACCAGAATATATTCTTCAATTTTATTTTTGTGTGTGCTTATTTATTTATGTTTCTAAGTTGAACTTAGTATTGATTGTCTATTACCACATACTCAAGCTGCAATGATCAGACCAAGGAGATTTACGTAAAGTGCTTAGAATAGTCCAAAACGGTATCCTCAAAGACCGCAGTGATGATAACCTCACGTAGGCTGAGTGTTCGCTGTGCACCTGGCACTTTTGTTTCTTATGCATTGATTTATTTGGTTCTTCTAATTACCCCTCTGACAGAAAATCATGAACCCTCTTTTACGGTTGAGGAAGCCAAGGCACAGAGAGGTTGAAAATGTTGCTACAATCCTAAAATAAGTGGTAGAGCTACAATATGAATCCAAGCAATTGGTTTCCAAGATCTGCCTTCACCCACCATGTTATATAGTTTCTCTAAAATGAGACCTAAATAAATACATAAATAAGAAGATAATTTTGGAGTCAAAGATTATTTCTTATTTCTGCTTTACTCCTGCTGGCCTATAATGTGAAAATCACCAGGAGGGATGTTGTGTTAAACCCTTGTTTCAAAAAAGAAATAAAAATGTTTACATAAATGTGAAATTACCTCTCAAGATTATGCCCAACAATATTTTTATTATACATAATTATATGTAGTATCCTCTACCCTGTATATCATTCTTAACCTAGAGGAAATTCCACCATCCTAGAACTTCTATCTTGAAATTAGAAGTATAATCCCAGCTCAACAAATTAATATTATCATCCACCCAATGTCATCAATCTTTTAGAATAAAAACAACAATCGAGTCTATTTCTCTAAATATTTTGAAATGGTAATCTAAATACAGTGATTTTATCCAAGGCGTTGTTATCTTATAAGCTTCTAAATGTAAATGTCTACCCTGTGTATCTTGCTTAACTCAACATAGAGAAAAATACCACATTCTAGTAGCTTCTACCTTAAAATCAGAAATATAATCAGAACTCATCCATCCAAAGTCATTAATACTTCAGAGTAAAACCAATTGCCAAGTTTATTTCTCCAAACACTTTGAAATGGTAATTTCAATATAGAGATTTTATACAAGGTATTTTCTCCTATCAGTCTCTAATTGTAAATGCTCTATAAATCTGAGCTACAGATAAGCTTGTAAGAGAACTCAAGAAATGAAATTTTTATTAAGCTATTTGTGGAATTATAAATTGCTTCTGTATACAACAACAGAACATTAACATTTCTCTAAATTAATATTAGGTCTACTTAGTGTATAATGCATACATTTTGAAATGCAACATAATTATCAGTACTTAAAAATATTCTGATCTCTATCATTAGCCTTTAACGTGTACTGCTATTTTAGAGAGGCAGATGAGTAGCACAATGTAGATAGAAGCAATTTATTTGGGATTAAAGTCAAAGGTATAGTCTTTGGTAAAAATACATGGACTATACAGATTTTGAATACCCTAATTAATTACTTTCTTAACAAATTTAGTCTTCCTAATAGTCTTTCCCTAGGAATAATCGATAGTTCACAAAATCCAAAATGGAATGATGACAAAAACCTTTAGGCTCCTTTATTGCATTCATAACACTATTCATAAATATAAAGCTTGTCTCATTGTTTTTAATTATTCAGTAGTTCAATAATAATTTTTGAATTCTCTGGATGCACATAATAATTTTGTGCTAAAGATAAATGAGATACATTCTATCCTTCAGGAGCTCATTTTCTTAGTAATATGTAGTGTTATAGTGAAAATACTTCCTTCATTTCAGTATTTTACATTTTGGGTTATAATAATCTATCCTTGTTTCTGTTTCTTATGGAATCTCTGTAAGACTGTATTTTCTACCTTTTTGTATTCCTAGTGACAAATTCTCATCTCGGCTCAAAGGAAATCGAGATTTGGTTTGGCAAAGGAAATAGACATTAGACCATGAGAGTAGATGGCCTGTTTGAAGAACAAGCAACTATTTCACGTGTCTAGAAGTGAAGTAGCAGAGTTGGGAAAGTGAGTTAAACAGAAGCCACCTTGATAATATTGAAATAAAACACTTTGGTAAAATTATAAGTATTTTTTAAACATTTTTGGTATCTCAGAATATTTTTCTAGCAGAAGATGCTGATTATGCTGTAAAAATAACTATGGGTTAAAAAAAAAATAACTATGAGTTTGTGGGAAACAAACAACCCTCTTGGTTTAGTCTCCAGTTCAAGAGACCATTCTTTCCTCCTGTTGTAATGATAAAAGTGGTCCTTCCTCTTAGGTTAGCTATGACCTGGATCTAATTTTCTTTCCAAACATCTGGAGTATCAATCCAGAGCATTCTTTTTTTATTTGTAACTTTCTTCTCCCCAGGTACCTTTGCATGAAATTCACACATGCTTAAATGTCTTCCATACTAAAAAACCAGCAGTGCCTCTTGATTCCATCTAGTAATCCAGGTACTGCTTAATTCTTAATCCCTTTCATAACAGCTTCTTAAGGGTTATTCTAAAATGCCTTTCCTCATTTCTTCACGCACCATTCACTTTCTAACCCTTTCCATTTTATAATCTTAATAATCTACTCAAAGTGCTTTTATTAAAATTACCAATGTTCTCTTTGTCATCAAATAAAAAGATGCTTCTTAGATACTATCTTATATAGACTTTCAGTATTTTACTTAACATCTCCCTCCTTGAAACCCTCAACTTCTGTCAAACATTTTCCTGGTTTTTATTTCTTCTTTTTCTTTACTTTTCTGTTAGATTCTCTGTGAGTCCACTTTTCTTGTTCCTACATTTTCTTCAATAGCAATCCCATTTATTCTGAAGGCTTCAATTACCATCTCCATGCCAACAGCTTCCTTCTTGTTATTTTCAGTCCATACCTCTTTTCTGGGCTTCAGATTTCCATATTTGACTGTTATTTGACATTTCCACTTACATATCAAAATCACTTCAAAATTAACCCCATCTAACTTAACTAGAAATCTAAGAACCATGTTTTAATCCCATAGCCTCTTACTTCCCACTTATAATAAAAATCTAAAAGTTGATTAAAAAATATTTCTAGTACTATATTGTGTCTTCTATTTTCTTTATATTTTAATTTATTTTTAGTTTTTTCTTTATTGTGGTAAAACATACATAACCTAAAACTTACCATTTTATTAACAATTTTTAAGTGTAGCGTTCAGTGGCATTAAATACATTCACATTGTTGTGCAATTGTTGCCGCTATCCATTCACAGAACTTTTTTTCTTTATCTAAAACAAAAGCTTTGTTTAAACAAGAGTATTTTCTTAGAGGGACACCTGGGTGGCTTAATCATTTAGAATTAACTCTTGATTTTTGGCTCAGGTCATGATCTCAGGGTTGTGAGATGGAACCCTACATTGGATGCTGTGCTGAGTGTGGAGCCTGCTTGGGATTCTCTCCCTCCTTCTCCCTCTGTCCCTCCCTACCAACACACACACATGCATGTGCACACACACACACATTCTCTCTCTCTCTCAAAAAAAAATTAAAAAGGAATTTTTCTTAGAATCCACTGTGTTTTTTTCCATTTCACTGCTATCATGCTACACTATTGCTGTCATTTCACAAATGAAATTTCCACATCCAAACTTCATATTTTAATCCAATCTTCATATTTTAATCAAGTATTTTCTTTCTTTTTTTTTTTAAAGATTGTATTTATTTATTTGATAGACAGAGATCACAAGTAGGCAGAGAGGCAGGCAGAGAGAGAAGAAGAAGAAGCAGGTTCCTTAGTGAGCAGGGAGCCCGATGCGGGGCTCGATCCCAGGACCCTGGGATCATGATCTGAGCTGAAGGCAGAGGCTTTAACCCACTTAGCCACCCAGGTGCCCCCCAATCTTTATATTTTAGACTGACCTTTGGAAAAACTTCTATCTAGGTCCCATTTTATTTAGAAAAAAGATTAATGCATGAAGCGTGTATTCCCTAGCTTTATTTTCCTCTACTCTCCTTTTGTTTAATATAGTTAATTCTTCCATTTAATTCTTTAATTTTTTCAAATGAGTGCACTTGCTTGCTTCATACACGGAAATCTTGGCATCTGCCATTCCATCTCTTGCCATTTCTTTTTTTTTTTTTTTATTTGCCCTGTCATCTCCCTTTTTGTCTATCTAACTCATACCCATAGTCAATCTTGGGGAATCTTTCCAGATATCCCAATATAGGTTATGTCCACCTGTTGTCTGTTCCTATACCACTGTGCAAGTCTTGATTTTATTACTCAGTGCTCCAATAACTACTTGATCAATGTTTTTTTTTTCTTTCAGTGGATTTAATTCTTTCAGAAGAAAGTGTTTAGCACATTTGAGACTTAATATTTGATGA
Organism: Meles meles; assembly: GCF_922984935.1. Taxonomy (NCBI): domain Eukaryota; kingdom Metazoa; phylum Chordata; class Mammalia; order Carnivora; family Mustelidae; genus Meles; species Meles meles. The sequence goes on from NC_060072.1 coordinate 99,462,062, forward strand.
TCATTTGGATGTTTCAAATAATCCAATCTACTATGTTCTGTGCTAAAGACATAACAAATGAGCTAAAACAAAGTTATTGCTATCTTAGAAATGCTGTGCTAGTAACACAAGAGTGACAGTAAAACAAAATAAACAAATTGATATCAGTTGATGATGTGTTAAGAAGAAAATGAAAGCAGGAATGGTGAGAGGTCCTGGCATGCTATTTAAAATAGATGTGTGCAATGGAGTATTATGCCTCCATCAGAAAGAATGAATACCCAACTTTTGTAGCAACATGGATGGGACTGGAAGAGATTATGCTGAGCAAAATAAGTCAAGCAGAGAGAGTCAAGTATCATATGGTTTCACTTATTTGTGGAGCATAACAAAGAACATGGAGGATATCGGGAGATGGAGAGGAGAAGGGAGTTGTGGGAAATTGGAGGGGGAGATGAACCATGAGAGACTATGGACTCTAAAAAACAACCTGAGGGTTTTGAAGGGGCGGGTGGTGGAACCAGGTGGAGGGTAATAGAGAGGGCACGTATTGCATGGAGCACTGCGTGTGGTGCAAAAACAATGAGTACTGTTACGCTGAAAATAAATAAATAAATTTAAAAAAAGAATAAAAAGAATAGGTGTGTGTGTGTGTGTGTGTGTGTGTGTGTGTTTAATAAGATTGCATTTAATCAGAGACTCAAATGAAATGCCATGGTAGATTTTTCTCAGAGAAAAGCAATCCAGAAAGAGAGATTTTCAAATGACATGAAGCAGCATGTACTTGGATTGGTCAAGGAGGAAGGCCAGTGTACACGGGTGGACTAGTGAGAGAGCAAAGAGAGAAGAGCAGGTGACAGATCATATAGGACCTTGATGACAATGATTAGCCCTATGAGTGAAATAATGAACTGTTGCAGGGTTGTGAGCACAAAAGTGAAATAATATGATTTACTTTTTCAAAAGAATACCCTGGCTGCTTTGCAATAAGTAGGGTAGAGAGAAAGAGTCAGCATGGAATTAGACCACGTTGGGAGGTTCTTTAAGATGGTCTTAGTAAATGATGATTATGGTTAGAGCAAAGTGATCAAAGTAGAAATGATGGCAGATGGTGTGATTCAGGATAAATAAGGTAGAACATCATTTTTGCTGATGAATTTGATGTATGATGAGGGAAAATAAAAGGAAATATTTATGATTCTAATATTTTTGGCTTGAGCAACTGGGAAGATCATTTTGTCATTTACTGAGAAGGGGGAAATGAAGAACAACAGATTTGAGAGTGACAATAAAGAATTCAATTTTGGATATGTAAAGTTGGAGATAACTCAAACATATCCAACTGGAATTGTAAGTAAAGAGATGGATATATGGATGAATGAATTTCACTCACTCTCCATGCATTCAAGAAAAAATTACTTAATCTCTTTGAGCCTCATTTTCTTTTGTAAGTTGACCCTGCTGGAATCCTTACATTATGTGTAGGATAATTTACCCTGGGAAAAAAAAAAAAAAGGATGTGGCCAGCTAGGAATCATGACCACTTTCCAATCTACAGTAATGGATGGCATCCAGTGCTACAAATACAATTCTTCCTGGTATAATCTGGTTCCCATTTGATTAGATGACAGATTAAGGAAGCAAGGCAAGCAGAATGTCTTCTCTGACAAAACCACGTTTTTATTATAGACATGTCATCAATGCTCTTCATTCTGTAATCCTTGCCAATGTCAGCTACTCTAAGTCCTGAATACTCATGAGATGCTGTATTCTATTTAAAGACATTATTACCTTTCTGCCCTCTTTATCAGCACAAGGTAGAAAATGAAAAAAAAAAAGTCTCTATTCTGATATCTATCACATCAATGGTCATGAAAAGATAGAAAAATGACATATTCATTTATTTAAGCTAATATGTTTAGCTCCAAAAGTCAGAGAGAAGAGATCAAGAGCAAGATAGTCATATCTGAGCTAAAGAAACTGTGACTATGGTCTTTTAGGAACTTACTGGTAAGTGTTTAACAACTTCCTCGATGGAGGTCAAAAAGAGCAATTCAAAAGAGATTTTTTCAACCAAAGGGAGAGTAAGGTATTTATTGTTATATTTCCTTTGTGAAAAGCTACTTGTCTAAGAGAATGATTCTGAAACCAAACAAAAAAATGGATGAATAAAACAAACAAATAATAAAATGTTGAAAGTGACAACCTGAAAATCAGATTTGTACAGGAGGCAAACGGAACACTAGGATATTAAATTCTCAGTGAGCCAGGTAGAGTAGGAGGGAGAGGCATCTCCAATAGCTAGCTGCTGGATGTAATGGCGCCAAAGTATGCTCCTCCAACTAGTAACTGGCCTTCCTGCCTCTATTTTGTTGCATTTGACCTAGATGTCTTGAGTAGTGATAAGTTTCTTATCCTGATGTCCGGCTTAGTGACTTTAATCATGAAAACCTAGGTCTAATCTTCTAGTTTAAGTTTTTAACCTGTTTATGATTTCCATTATCTTTGCCACTGACCACTTATTTTTTACTTATTTTGTTTCATCAATTTCACAGCTTCAACTGTTTTTCTGACTTGGGATTTATTGCCTTTTCTACTTGATGGCTCTGCTTGCATGTCTTATTGTGAGTACTCTGATAAACTCAACTACAGTGACCCATAGAAAGAGCCAGATATCCACCGACAATGAAGATTATTTAGCCTGGATAAGAGGTTCAGAGGCATTTTAATGTGTTTTATAGTCTCTTTTACAATTGGAAGGTCCTAAAAATATTCTTCTTGAAGTCCAAAAGCTGAGATGCAGCCCTGTTATCTTTGGTTAGGCTTTTTCCTTAATGGAGACAAAATGCCCTGACTTTAGCATGTTCTCATTGAGAGAGAGAGGGAGAGAGAGACAGAGAGACGGAAGGAAGGAAGAAAGGAAGCAAAGAAGGAAGGACCTATTGCTGTTTGCAAAGCTATCATCTCTCCTACAGAATATATTGCTTTGTTCATTAAATCAATAAATACTTCCGAATGAGCAGAGCACTATGGTAAAGATCACAAGGGATCTAGAGCAAGGTAAGCCTCAGAACCTAATAGCTTGATCTTAACAGTGCTAGACAACCGGACCAAAAGGTCATTTCTGAATCTTGATAACTATACTGAGCTCATGTGTGTAAAGTAGCAACTTTCCTAGACTCCACATAAAATCATAAAATGGTACCCAGGTGTCTTACACTGTGAAATTTTTCAATCCTTGTTCGTTTACGGGGAGATACATGGTACAGACTTGAGAAAAGGAAGGTCTGCATATGCTTTCACCGTATACATTTTTAAAAACTCATACAGTACTAAATCATGCTCTAATCAGACTGAGCAAGATTAAAAGGACTTTATTGATCTCTGTAGACTTATATTTAAGAAAAAAGTTATTTTCTTAGAGTCATATTGAAATGAAATAGCTTACCAAATGACACTGTGAAAATATTTGTTATGGAGATTCTTGCAATATGACAGACATGAGTGTTTATGTATATGATGATTTTCTATCATCCTATTTTTATGAGTCCAAAGAAAGATTGCTTTTATACCAGTATTTGAAATATCTGTTATATTATGTTAAAAAAGCAATATTATAATTTTTACTGTCAGTAAGTTTTAACATTTCAACTGATTAACTTGACACCTAAATTCCCTTCCTAAATGTTTTCATTAGTCATATATTCTTATTTTCTTTTATTTTACAAATCTTTCCACAAAAAATATTTCAGACACATTTTAGGACCAAAACATTCATTCCCAAAAGGAAATACAGCTCTGGATTATGGGTGAGGGTTGTTGATCTTAAGGTAAACTCTTTTCACAAATGAGGACACTCCCATTTATATCAGGTTGTTTTTTTCTAAAATTAGACACTGTAGCACAATGCTATCTATCTGGGCATTTGAGAAGGACACACATGGTTTTAGTGCCAGCTGTGTCACTTTCTGGCGATGTGACTTCTGGCAAGCCAGGTATTTTCTCAACCATCTTTATGCTTATTTGTTAAATTAGAATAATAATATTCCATGCCAGACAGAGTCATTCTTAGGATAACATGTGATCATACACATAAAGCACCTAATAGGAGGTCTAATAATATTCTTTCTCGGTTTGACTCTAATTAGGGGACTCCCAGGTAGAAGGTGAGAATAATCATTCAAAGGTTTGTCTTTAAGAACCATGGGAAAAAACTAAGTTTTAACAAAACAAAGGAGGAAGAGAGGGCACGTGTCTAACTGTTGGGGTGTGTTTTGTGGGATAGGGCGATGTGAACAGTTGAGAATTTGCACATTGCTAAATTAATTTCAATGTAGCATATTCAACTATGTGTACAAAATTCTCCAGGGAAATATGAAAGTGAGATAGAATGTACAAGTAAAGTAGCCCATTGAGCATCATGGATGGGATAGTGAAAATGCTGTCCTGAGTGACCAAAATACTCGGTGAACTAAAAGTTGAACTCAGGTGATTTGAATCTCAATTTAGAACATCTTTACCTTTTTTTCATACACCTCTAGAATGAGATTCCTTGGCTTTTTGTTTGAACATTTTATTTTACGTTAACATAGCAATTTGATGATGGGAACTTCAAGATTCCATGCAAATTCTTTTATTATTTACAGCTATTCTTCATTAGCTTGTATCAAACTTGAATTTACTTCCGATCAAATCAATGGTAACGTAAGCAACTTGGATTCCTAAAATGTGTTTCAAGTAAATAATGACAAATTTCAAAGCAAATCGTTGTGCCCATTTCTGTAGCAATCTTGTCCTATTTCCTTGTTCACTTACTGAAGTATAAGAGATGACAAGCTTCTTTTGACAGGGTTTTAATTAGTTTCCATATGTGATGCTTTTATACCATGTGGTCCTGAAATTTTCTTTTTGTATGGAAAAAAAGGCCACTTAAACTGTTTTAATTATTTACCTGCATCAGTTCTGATATTCCCCAAACAGATGGCTTTGACACTTTTTTGCTTGTTTGTGTTTCTGATTTTTTTTTTTTAAGCTTTGCTCTCATTCCAGAAATTCAGAGAGATTGGTTTACTTTGTGAGCAATTGTATTAAAGAGAAGTACAAGATTGACTGTAGGTCAACGGAAGGATTTTGTGCTGTTAAGATCAGTTGCGGGGAATGACTGAAATGAATTTAAAATTGTCTTTCCTAAAGAGTGAATGGATGCTGTCCTCTGATTTCTGACAGCATGCTTGTAGAGCTTCTTCAAAATGAATGAGATTTTGACATTTCTTACCCCCTCTCCCCCTTTTTTCCTGGTTGGGTAGTGGAGAAAGAGGTTGTTGTTTGATTTCCACAGCTGTACTAAACCAACGGTGAGTTTTGGCAAGGACAAATCATTTTGTATGGGCACATGAGACATTTATCAGAGAGAAATGATTTATTTCTAACATAGATAAATGTTTTCCATTCTTGCAGTTGAGGATACTCACTGTGCTGCCCTTGGGAATCAAGCAGAGATACTCACCTTCTCTTTCTCTTCCTTTTCCTCCTTGACCCTGGCTAGTCTTGTGCCTACCAGAAAGCTCAAAAGGGAGACCTCAGGAGAGTTTGACGCCAACACACTCCCAGAGTTCGGATGATTCTGAACTCAGAGGTTCCTCCATACCTCTGCCAACCTGAACTCTTCCTTTTGATAAACCCTCTCCTCTTTTCCAGTCACTGCTTGAAATTCACCTTTCCAGAAAAGGTGTATTCAAGTCATTCACCTTCATTATTTCCTGAAACATTTTTGTGTGTGATGTACAACATGAAAACTTACATATTTTTACTTGAACTCTCCTTTTAATACAGTGTATGGAAGTCCTAGGTCCTTAACAAGAATTCAATATCCTTCAAAGACTAAAAATTGCTTCTATTTCTTCTAGTCCTCAGTCAGTGTTCTTGAAACTTTGAAATTCTCCTACCTCTCATCTCTCAGATTCTCACTAATACAATTTAGTGTTGCCAGTTTCTTCCTTGATTTTCCTGGTTCATCATTGTTCTTTAGTTTGAGTGGGCGTGGCTATTTAGCCTCATGTGAGATTTCATCACTATTTCTTACTCCATTTATTTATTGCTAAGTAATATTCTATCTTATTTACTGTCATATCTATTCCAGATCACTGCCAAAATTCTCACTCTCAGCCTAGTAATCTACTCCTGACTGGATTTAGCAAATGACTCTGCCTCTGAGTTGCATCACTTCCTTTCTCTCCACCCCTGTTTTCCTCTGTATTTTCCCATCTGTCACTTCTGTATCTCCTGCCCCTGAAGGTGTATCTTTCTTCCCTATCCAGTCTTTCCCATGCCAACTCTCCTTTCAGAAACACTGTTTTGTGGATTGTCATCACTTTAATCCCTATTCCCCTTGTTTTAGGATATGTCCAGGTCTCTGTCTCAGACACAGAGTAGTTTTCCAAGAGGCACTTTTTACATGAATGAATGACTGGTCTTTTCTAGTGTAAAATCTAACCAATGTGGTATATCTTTAAATATGAACATTATATGAAGGAGCATACTTATCTATCTCATTAATAATAAATGAGTCTTCTGTAAGGTTGTTATGTACTAAACTAGGAAAAAAGGTAATAACTTCTGCGTCTATTTCACAGGTTAGAATATGTGATCATATGGCCACATCACTAACAAGTGTGGAAAATATCATCCCTAGCTGTTTAGCCACATCTCAGTAATAAATCTACTTCATGGAAGAGACAGCACAATGGAACTTACTTTAATAGTGAAGCCAGCTAGGTCTAGAGTTTGCTTTACAGTACCTTTTTTTTTTTTTTTTTTTTACAAATATAAAATTTGTCACCACCAGCCTGCCCAGCTTAGGAATCAGAAATGGGAAATTGCACATAATATATTGGATACACTTTGTGTAGTTCAATATTGTCCAAGATATTGACCCATTATTTCAATATTTTTTTACTTCCTTGGTAGCTTTGAACTCCAATTTTTCTTTCTCTAGCCAACTGAGGCTACCACAGCTTTTGGATATTGCTTTCTGATGAACGGAAAAAGCAAATGATCTTAAGTGAAAAGAGAACAAAACAAAATAAAATGTTATGGCAAGCATAAGACTTGCCTCAAAATACTTACTTTTTCTTGAGCATATTTTGTTTCTGTTTTCAGTAGAAAGATTAGTGCAAGGTAAACTACTCTTTTATAGGTACAAGCAGAAGCCCCAAGAGAGGATTTTGAGCAGACAAGTAGAATCATATGAGTTGAGTTATATTTTAAAATACCACTCTGAACACTGGATTTGAATAGACTATTGAAGAAAAAGATAAAATTGAGAATAATTATGAGATCACTGAAATAGTCCAAGTGAGAGATGAGCATTATAGAAACATTGATAACCCTATAAATTCCCTGTATCTGAGGTCGTTTTAGGATGCGGGCTAATGGGCCATGACAGTTGCTGTTTATATCTTGGCCCTACTGTGGCCTCGGTTTAACTTCTTTCTGGACATCATGTAAAAGTCAATATAATGAACATTAAGGTGTCCTATAGCAGTACTCCAAACATATATAATATAAGCACTTAATTAATCCTCCCTCTACTGTACATTTTCATTCTCATAACAGATTGTTTGAATATTTCAAGTGTTAGTGATATAAATAAGCAAGATAAAATGTCAAAAATGATTGACAATACTCAAAAAGATCTTCTCTCTTGCTGAAGAAAGTTTGTGATTGATTTATTTATATACTGTAAAGAAAATCAATTTCTCCTTTATTTAAATATCAACCCATTTATTATTAATGAAATAAACCAATACACTCCTTCACATAATCATGTATTTAAAGATATATGAAAATGATATTATTGATTAAATTATAGTACATTGATTACTTAAATCATCCAAAAGTCTTAAAACATGGGTACAAATAATGTTTTCCTTAAATATTTTAGCTCTCCAAAAGACAATATTGCATAAAGTTTGAGTGTCTGTGCACTGGAATAAATTACTTGAAAATAAAGCTCACTTATTCTCCATGCTAGTGGCATTAAGCTGGCCATATAACCTACCTTATAAGGTAAATGTAAAGCTTAGGTAAGATAATCATGAAAATTTTTAGGACCATGCTTGGGTCACAATTAAATTATTTTCATTTGTAGATGAATCCAAATGATGCCTTCCATTATTTTTAGAGATGAGATTAAGGGATTTATAAGATAGTTTCTCTTTATTAATATATTTTTAAAATTTAGACACTCTCTCTCTCTTCCAACCTCCCCCCTACCCCATCATGGATAATCTAAAATGATGTCAGGAGAATATTAAGAGATTCCTTGAGCAAATAGTTATAATAATTTCAATTGACAAAAATTGACAAACCAAAGAATGCTGAAGTTTACCTTTTTTCCTGCTTCTCCCCATAGTTTTACAGAAATACCGTCTGAGAAAACATCTTTTACTTTTCTTGTAAGAAACTGAAATACACAAATTGTTAAATATAGATTTCCTTGAAATTTTGAAGATATAACATACTCCATTGAGTCATTGGATGCTTCATAATTTGGCTCAATTGTAGTTGGATTGTCAAAATAAGCCCCAAATACATAAATTATTTTGATTGATTTGTTTTACCATCAGCAAAATGACACCTTAAACCTGCATCTGAGTTCATGGTATAAGACACAGGCAGTACAAATTGCTAAGACTATTCCCTCATGGAGGATTGTGGCAGTGTCTTGAAGAAAACGTATTATTAATGGGTTATACTTAGTACATAGGGTTTAGTCAGCAAGAGAAAAGCAGTTTTTGTTAATAAGTGAAGAGTAAGTGTCGACTCAGTGAAACAATTCTATATTTTTCAAAGGTATTTCATTGATAGAAAAAGTGTCAACTAGGCTATGCTGTCCTCTATCTTCTCACTTCTAATGACTTATTTTAGATACTGTTGAGTGCTTTTTACAAGAACGCTTTGTGGAAGATGGTGTTGCAATGAGCCTATTGTCTTGATATAAGGTAGAACATCATAGCTGATAAGGCAGGTGCAAATATAAAATATGGTACTTGAAATAAGCAAAACACTGATCTGTTCAGGGAGTTACAGCAAGGCTACACAGAGCAGAGCCATTTGATCTTGACCCAAACAGATAGATTACACCCTGAAGAGTAGAGAAAAGACATTGTAGGGAAACAAAGTTATAAAATTAGAAATGGAGGAAAGAAAAGCCATTAGTAAGAAATAAAAAGCAGTCCAAAATGTATAAAAGATTAGAAGACTTAGGTTGGGGCCAGAATATTGAATAATATAAAGTTTATTTTTTTCACTTCTGGGGCAATTTGGGGCCACTAAAAGTATTTGAGCCACAAGTTTTATGGCATATATTCAAAGATTAATACTATATCAGCACTGCATTAGATGTATCAGAGAGGGCAAATAATTGAGGCAGAAAGACTAATTTAGAGCTCATTAAAATAAAGCAGCTAAATTGATTTCAGGACCTCAACTTGAATAGGGATAGAACTGATATGAACCAATTTTTGTTTCTACTTAATGATCCTCTTAAGTATTGGCTCTTTATAGTTTAGATTCAAATTTAGTTTATTAAAAGCTAAAAGCTAGTAGTACAATTAAAGCTATAAATGTGGTCACACACATATGTATATATGTATATATATATATATGTCTTAAAAATTTAAAAAAATGTTTAGGTTACATTTGCGACGACGTGGATGGAACTAGAGGGTATCATGCTTAGTGAAATAAGTCAAAGAGAAAGACAACTATCATATGATCTCCCTGATATGAGGACGTGGAGATGCAACATGGGGGGTTAGGAGGGTAGGAGAAGAATAAATGAAACGAGATGGGATTGGGAGGGAGACAAACCATAAGTGACTCTTAATCTCACAAAACAAACTGAGGGTTGCTGGGGGGAGGGGGTTTGGGAGAGGGGGAGTGGGGTTATGGAAATTGGGGAGGGTATGTGCTATTGTGAGTGCTGTGAAGTGTGTAAACCTGGTGATTCACAGACCTGTACCCCTGGGGATAAAAATACATTATATGTTTATTAAAAAAAAAAATTGGAAGGGGAGGCGAACCATAAGAGACTATGGACTCTGAAAAACAACCTGAGGGTTTTGAAGGGGTGGGGGTGGGAGGTTGGGGAAACCAGGTGGTGGGTAATAGGGAGGGCACATATTGCATGGAGCACTGGGTGTTGTGCAAAAACAATGAATACTGTTACGCTGAAAAAAAATAAATAAATTTATTTAAAAAAATTAAAAATTAAAAAAATTAAAATTAAAATTAAAATTAAAAAAAATTTAGGTTGTTATTTCCAATTTCCAGTGACTGCACCCCAAAATTGGAGGACAGAGAGTTGCAGGACAGAGAGTTGCATCAGTCTAGCTGGTTTGTGGTGTCGCATTCCAAGTATGTTGGTGACCTTTCCCAGGGAGCAAAGGTCTGAGAGATTTGCATTCAGGAAATTGACTGGGGAATTCTCTGGGATCAACACCTATGGTGAGCTTAGTAGGCAAAGAGAGAATATGAACTACAAACCAATTGTCAGGAAGGCCTTAACCAACCCTATGTGGAATTCTGCAGCTAAGATATCCTTTCAGAGTTGTCCTGGACTGGCGCAACAAAGCCAGTCTTTGTACTACCATATCTAACTTTAGTAAATAATTGCCAATGTAGAACTTGTAAACTACTAGTAATCCCAGCAGTTTATGGAATGAGTATCTTGCTATTAAAAGGCATAACATGGCTGTCTAGGCAACATACCACAATAAAGTATGGCTAAGAGCAGCAGTGAGGGATCACATCTAACATAATTCTCTAAGAAGATAGTGTCAGCATTGTAGGGTAGGTAGGTAAGAAGCAATTTCCATTCAATGAGTTATATTTTCATTAAGTCACACCAGGATTTAATTAATCATTCCTGCATTGTTGAATATTTTTTCCTAATATTTTGCTATGGTAATGTCATAAACATTTCATTAGCCATAGTTTTCTATTGGACTATTCCTTTACAATATTTGCTTTTGACCTAGTTAAGTGTCTATGCTTAGAGAGAAATATACATGCTGATTAGGTTAAGAAGAGAATCTTTCCATATATCAAAACCTTCAGCCAGATGACTGTATGGTTCTAGTCATTAGAGTCCTTAATTTAAGGGGAATTATCATGCTTTCTAGAAGCCTGAAACTAAGCCATTAAAGGTTTCTCACAAACTGAAGATTCATGTTACCCCTGCCCATACCCTAGCTTTATCTTTTTCAAGTAATGTTTCCCAGTGAATCACACAATTCTACAATATATTCTTTCTTTGAACCTGCAAGGTGCTACTATGATCTGGTTCATGATATTCTTCTTTGGCTACTGCAATCTTGGTGTTGCAATGAGCCAAGAAGGAAGCAGAGGTAAGGAATCATGTAATTTTACTATAGGATGATTTTACAACTTATGGTAAGAAACAATTACAGAACATACCCAGTGACTATGATTATTTTTAACTATCACTATCAGACCATAGCCTATTCTTTACTGGAACCACATGCTCATAAAAATATGGCAGAAATATATGTGGTTTCAGATAGTCTACAGAGAGCAAAGGATCTAGCTTGTCAGTATACTAACTGGTTTCCTTAGGGCCCAAAACAAAGAGGTACACTCCCTGTTGTTAATCAAGGGAGAATGATACCTATGTCTGTATCTATAGCTACATCTATGTTTCTGTCAATATTTGTATCTTTATATGATAGATATTATTATTGTGTATCCATTATGATCCAGATACTTTTTTTATTATGTTCAATTAGCTAACATATAGTACATCATTAGTTGTTGATGTAGTGTTCGATGGTTCATTAGTTGCATATGATACCCAGTGCTCATTACAACACGTGCCCTCCTTAATACCTATCACCCAGTCACCCCATCCCACCACACACCACTCTTCTGAACCCTCAGTTTGTTTCCAAGAGTCCAGAGTCTCTCATGGTGTGTCTCCGTTTCTGATTTCTTCCTATTCAGTTTTCCCTCCCTTCCCTTGTGGTTCTATCAATATTTGTATTTTTATATGATAGGTATTGTTATTATGTATCCATTATGATCCAGGTACTTTTATTTTGTTGATTCTTATAGCAACTCTATGAAGTAGGAGTTAATGCTATCAATTTTCAAATATACCATGCTACATAGAAATGATAGACCTAGGATGGAATCATAGAACAATCTATTTCAGAGCCTTCATTCAGAGGTTCCCATTCCTAGCTACACATAAGAAACACATCTGAAGCTTTAAAGAAATTAAGATGCTGTATTACATCTCTGGAAATTCTGATTCAGTATGTCTGGGGTAGGAGCTCCAAATGTATGCTTTAAAATCTGCCTAGGTAGTTCTGACATACAGCTAAGATCAAGGACTATTGCCTATGCTCATTCTACTCTACTTCTCTGCGTTTTCATGTCAAAAAGAGAAGGCCGACAAGTTTCCCAGATTGCTTATTGTTGAGAGTCTTGTCAGGTAAATGAAAGTGAAGGTTATGTATTGAGGATATCTGGTCAGGTATGTTCCTGTTCTTGTCTATTTTAACATCTCAACCATCTGCTATGCTCATTAACTTCTAAAAATGTTTTATATGTATATACTAATATTACAAATAGGATATATTGATAACATAATAAAATCGTTGCATCAATGATGAAAATAAGTAAAAGAGTTAAGTGAAAATATTCTTCATTTATTTTCCCTACAAGATTTTTCCCTGTTGTAAATACTTCTGCCTTTCTTGACTTGCTAATAAAGTTTTACTTGCTTTTGCACTAATTACTACTTAAATTATAATCTTTTATGGTATGAAAATAGAATTAGGGTGCTGAGTGCTACTGTGAATACAGATTTTCATCTGGGTACATATTAAAATAACACATTCATTCCTATGAAATAATAGATAATGAACTGGGTGCATTAATTAATAATAATGAACACGTGCATTAATTTGCCTTAAAATGAGCACCTACTATGTACCAGGCAGTTTTCTAAAAATGTTATATTCATTTAATCCTTAAAACAACGTACAGAAGTTAGAGAAGCAGCCTTGCGTTCCACTGTACAGATGATGCAGTGGAGGCTCAGAGAGTTTAGGTCAGTTGCCCAGGACCACCCAGCATATAACTAGAGCCAAGTTGAATATAGGTTAGTACCACTCAAAAGCACTTGCCTTTGCCTTGTATCTAATTACTACAGTTTTATGCTCAGTGCCCTAGGAAAAATCACTTTCTTTCTTCAATAATAACATTTATTTAGCAGATGACAGAGTAGAAAAAGCAGTATATGATGAAATAAGAAACCTGGGCTTATGTTCTTTCTTAACCATATGGATTCATAACATGAGAATATCAGAGCCTGTAATCAAAGTGTTTCTCTACAAGCTCTTTTCTGTCAGTTTTACTTGGTTTCTTCAACTGAAAAATGGGTAAAAATATGAAACATATCTTATATGCTGCTGAGAAAATTTAATGCAAAACTACCTATTAAAAATACTTACTTAGGGGCACCTGGGTGGCTCAGTCATTAAGCGTCTGCCTTCGGCTCAGGTCATGATCCCAGGGTCTTGGAATTGAGCCCCGCATGGGGCTCCCCACCCTGCAGGGAGCCTGCTTCTCCCTCTCCCACTCCTCTGCTGTGTTGCCTCTCTCACTGTGTCTCTCTCTGTCGAATAAATACATAAAATATTAAAAAAAATACCCACTTAGATAGCACTTAGCATGGCAGGTACTTCATGCATATAGTTATTGTCATCATTAATAAAAATTCTCATTGATAATCAGCCATATTATTCCTATTTATCTATCTTAGCTTCAGGAAAATAGGATAAGTATTTCATACTTTAAGAACTGAAGGATTATATCACATTTTACTGATGTTAGCACAACATATAAGCCTTTACATGGTAACATAAATGTCTGCCAGGCTTTTGTTTGTTTGTTTGTTTTTAATATCACCACCCCAAATCTAGGGAATTTAATTGTGCCTTCTGAATAACAAGATGTAGTATAGAGAAGAAGAATTGTGTTTAAGGGATTACTGGGGACATGAGGGATCAATGATCTGGATAAATTTATTTAGAAAGGGTACTGGTGACTTTGAACTTAATAGTTTATATCAGGCTAAATCAAACAAAGTGGGAGGCAGGTGTATGCAAATACCTTTTAGAAAATGTAGGGAAATAAGAGAGGATGCTTAGGAAATACCACAGATTTAGGCCATTCTTTCCACCTTTATTGAATAGATGACAACTAGTATAACAGCTCCTTCTAGAAGCCAACTAAAGTAATTACAGAAAATTTAAAAGATAGCAAAAGGTATTTATATTGCTATTGGAAATATAGTCAGTGTTGTACTAGATATCTAACAAACTGAAGCAATCAACAAGGTTCATTCCTGAGAAAATAAGGTAAACTGTGAAAAGTCAGAAGAAATCTTCCCAGAATCACATGTGTACACTGACCTTTGGAAAAGCTAGTTTTAGAAGTAAAGAGTTGCAGAAGAGATGCTCTCAACATTTAGAAATAGGCTGAGGAGGGCTCTCTGAGAGCAAACGTTACCAATTCTAAAAAAGAAAAGTTGCGTGGTATTCATGGATTTATATATTTCCCAAATGTGGCAGATTTCTTCCTGACTGTAATAAACAGAACACATGGAGGAGGCTCAGATAGACATAGCATACATCATATATCTGAAGTCAAGGCAAGGTGGGATAGAAAACAATGTATAAAAATCTGACTCTAAGAGAAAGCAAATGGGTGAATGAATAAATGTCAGGGCAGAAATGAAAATATTGCTCAATGCAATAAGAGGAATAATAGATATTCTGACATCACTGACAAATTGAGAAGCTACCATAATTCAGAGACATCTCTTAAAAAGGGAAATCAGTCAGAGGGACATGATTGAGAGCACAGACTGTGAAGCTAGACTATGGGTTTATATCATGACTCTACAATTTATTTTTTTTAATTCCAGCATAGTTATCATAAAATGCTGTATCAGTTTCAGGTATACAATACAGTAATTCAACAGTACTATACATTATTCAGTGCTCATCATAAATGTGCACTTAATTCCCTTTACCTCTGCCCATCCTTCCACCTGTCTGGCTCTGACAAACATTAGTTTTTCCTCTATCTTTAAGAGTCTGATTTTTTGTTTCTCTTATTATTATTTATTTATTTTCTCATTTGTTTTGTTTTTTGGTTCCACTATGAGTGAAATCATATGGTATTTGTCTGACTGCCTTATTTCACTTAAAATTATACCCTATAAAGTGTATAAATGTTCAATTAGCTAAGATACAGTACATCCATGTTGACCCAAATGAAAAGATCTCAATGAGATCTCTCTCCCTCTCTTTCTCTCTGTGTATCACTTCTTCTTTATCCATTCATCTATCAATGGATGCTTGAGTTGCTTCCACATCTTGACTCTTGCAAGTAATGCCATAATAAATATAGGGGTACACATATCTTTTCAAATTAGTGTTTTCATTTTCTTTGAGTAAATACCCAATAGAGGAAGTTCTGGCTTATTTGGCAAATCTACTTTTAATTTTTTGAGAAACCTCTATAATGTTTTCCTTCACCAGTCCACATTCCCACCAACAGTGCATGAGGGTTCCTTTTTCTCCACATCTTCACCTACACTTGTTCTTTCTTGTCTTTCTAATATTAGTTATTCTGACAGGGATGAGGTGATATTTCATCGTGGTTTTGACTTGCATTTTCCTGATGCTTAATGATGTTGAGCATCTTTTCATGTGTTTGCTGGCCATCTGTATGTCTTCATTGGAGGAATGTCTGTTCATGTCTTCTGCCCAGTTTTAATTGGAGTATTTGTTTTATGAGTTTTGAGCTTTATATATTTTAAACATTAAACCCTTATCAGATGTATCAATTGCAAATATCTTCTCCCATTCAGTAGGTTTTTTTGTTGTTGTTGTTGATTATTTCCTTTGCTGTGCAAACCTTTTTTTTTAATTTGATACAGTCCTAATAATTTATTTGTGCTTTTATTTCCCTTGTCTTAGGAGACATATCTAGAAAAATGTTGCTAAAGCAGATGTCAGAGAAACTACTGCCTGTGCTCTCTTATAGGATATTTATAATTTCAGGTCTCACATTTTGGTCTTTAATCCATTTTAAGTTTATTTTTGTGTGTTGTGTAAAAAAGTGGTCCAGTTTCATTCCCTTACTTGTAGCTGTCCAGTTTTCCCTATACCATTTGCTGAAGAGACTTTTTCCCATTGCATAGTCTTGCTTCCTTTGTCATAAATTAACTGACCATACAGCTGTGGGTTCTTTTCTGGGTTTTCTATTCTGTTCTATTGATCTATGTGTCTATTTTTTTAAACTACTACCACATTGTTTTGATGACTATAGCTTTGCAGTAAGGCTATCTTGAATTCTGGGATTGTGATATCTCCAGTTTTGTTCTTCTTTTTCAAGATTGCTTTGGCTCCTTGGGATCTTCTGTGGTTCCACAAATTTTTGATTATTTGTTCTAGTGCTGTGAAAGATGCTGTTGGTATTTTGATAGGAATTGCATTAAATTTGTAGATTGCTTTGGGTCTTATGGATATTTTAACAATATTTGTTTTCCCACTCATGACAATGGGATATCTTTCCATTTGTTTGTGTCACCTTCAATTTCTTTCATCAGTGTTTCATAGTTTTTCGAATATAGGTATCTTACTTCCTTGCTTAAGTTTATTCCTAAGTATTTTATTGTCTTTGGTGCAATTGTAAGTAGGATTGTTTTCTTTTCTTTTTTTTTTTTTAAAGATTTTATTTATTTATTGGACAGAGAGAGATCACAAGTAGGCAGGGAGGCAGGCAGAGAGAGTGAGAGGGAAGCAGGCTCCCTGCCGAGCAGAGAACTTGATGCGGGACTCGATCTCAGGACCCTGATATCATGACCTGAGCCGAAGGCAGCAGCTTAAACCACTGAGCCACCCAGGCGCCCCCTGGGATTGTTTTCTTAATTTCTCTTTTTGCTACCTTATTATTAGTATATAGAAACGTAATGGATTTCCCTATACTGATTTTGGATCCTGTAACTTACCCAATTCATTTATCAGTTCTAGTAGTTTTTGGTGGAGTCTTTCGGTTATTCTTTTTTTTTTATTTATTTTTTTTCAGCGTAACAGTATTCCTTGTTTTTGCACAACACCCAGTGCTCCATGCAATACGTGCCCTCCCTATTACCCACCACCTGGTTCCCCCAACCTCCCACCCCCACCCCTTCAAAACCCTCAGGTTGTTTTTCAGAGTCCATAGTCTCTTATGGTTCGCCTCCCCTTCCAATTTTTTTTTTTTAATAAACATATAATGTGTTTTTATCCCCAGGGGTACAGGTCTGTGAATCGCCAGGTTTACACACTTCACAGCACTCACCATAGCACATACTCTCCCCAATGTCCATAACCCCCTCTTCCTCTCTCAACCCCACCTCCCCCCAGCAACCCCCAGTTTGTTTTGTGAGATTAAGAGTCATTTATGGTTTGTCTCCCTCCCAATCCCATCTTGTTTCATTTATTCTTCTCCTATCCCCCAACTCCCCATGTTGCATCTCCACGTCCTCATATCAGGGAGATCATATGATAGTTGTCTTTCTCCGATTGACTTACTTCACTAAACATGATACCCTCTAGTTCCATATGTAGTATCATGTGATCCACAAATAATGAAAGTTTTACTTTTTCCTTACCAATTTGGATGCACTTTATTTCATTTTCTTGTAAGGCTTTAACCCACTGAGCCACCCAGGGGCCCCTCCTTTGACTATTTTTATAGATATACTTGATTTTACTGCCTTTGTGCTTTGTGGTTTTATAAGTGATTAATACTGCTTTTATTATGTTTTTATGTACCCATGAAATTTTTTCCTTTCCTACATTTCTTACTCCTGCTTATGGTCTTTCCTTTCTACTCTTCCCTTTCTTATAGGGCTGGTTTAGTGGTGATCAATTCCTTTAACTTTGGCTTTTGGGAAGCTCTTTATTTCTCCATTCTCAATTATACTTTGCTGGTTCCAATATTCTTGGTGGCAGGTATTTTTCCTTTCAGCACTTGGAATATGTCATGCCACTTTCTTCAAGCCTGCCAGGTTTCTACTGAAAATCAGCTAATAGCCTTATGGGGTTTCCATTGTATGTAGCTGTTTTCTTTTCTCTTGCTGCTTTTAAAATTCTCTCTTTATCCCTACTTTTGCCATTTTAATTATGTGTCTTTATGTGGACCTCTTTGGGTTGTTTTTTTTTAATGGAGGCTTTTTGTGTCTCTTGGATCTAGATTTCTGTTTTCTCCCCCAAATTAGGTAAGTTTTCGTTAGGTAAGATGTTCTGTCCCCATTTCTCTGTCTTCTCTTTCTGGGATCCCTATAATTCCAATGTTATTACACTTACTGGTGTTGCTGAGTTCCCTTAATCTATTCAAATTTTTATTATTCTTTTTGTCTATTTATTCTTGGGCTTGATTGCTTTCCATTATCCTGTCTTCCAGCTCACTGATCTCTTCTTATCATATCTCTACAATTTAATACTTGCAAGTCAGGGAGATATTTTATCCCTCTTTATCTCAGTTTTCACATATGTTAAATGGAGATAATAATTCCTAACTAGAGAAATGTACTAAATATTAAATAAATTAATACATGTTAAATGCTATTACATGAAAAACTCTTTTATATGTCTATTAGGATAATTAATAATAAGAGGAGTACAAACACCAAAGGGAAAGTAGAAAATATAACAGAAGAGTGAATAAGAGTATAGGAAAGAATCATGAAATTAGCCAGTTTTAAAATAATGGCATAGATAATAGTCTAGTTATAAACATGTTAGGTTGAATCATATGAAAGTGATATTCTATGTGTCATAAAATGTTAAATATTAGCAATTTCACCTAGGTCAACCTAAAGATATATATGAGTTTTAAAAATTCTGTTTTAATGAGAGAAGTTAACTTTTAAAAATTCATCTAAAATATGAACAAATATACCCCTCACATGTTGATAGTGTAGTCTTCAGTAAACCTTGAAAATACTTCATGTTCTAAATTACAAAAGTGGAATAATTATAGTTACTATTCCTCCAACTTCTTTTTAATGAAATAGCACAAATAATTTTATTATGAATTAGGGATAATTTATTAATTGCTGTTTTTCATTTTAATTTCACTAGGAAAAACTGATTTTTAATTTCCCTCTTTCAAAACTAATTTGAAGCTAAGATGGAAGCTTGGTATATATTTGATCTACTTACAATACAGAAAATATCTTCTAGAGATAATAGCAATTAAATATGCATAATTATACAGAAAAGCAATTTTAAAAATGAGATTTCACTAAAGGTATTTAATTTGTGATTTGATTATATGAGATTGGAAAATATTAGAGTCAGGGGAATGACCTAAAAGACTCAAGACTTCCTTTCTTATTTTACTTTATGTAATTGTGGATACTTGTGCGATTACTCTGAGATAGGTTTAATCACATTTCTAATGGATGATGCTTTTGATGGTTGTCATTCAGTTGGGATGGAAGATATGTTAATACATGTTCATATTTTAATGTGGAAGATATATTTAAAAATTAAATAATGACTTTCTTAATAAATTTTAAAAATGATTAGCCACCTAACCATGTTAATGTATTTGTTATTTCACCAAGAATAATACTTGTGAGGATGCATATTTTCAAGGAATCAGCAATACCCATTTTACTGCATAATTTGGTTAAGAACTTAAGGTTTTTAAAATGTCATTTAGAGAAAAGCTTCTCAGTGGACTGAAGATAATATTTGTTAGCATCTTAAATTTTTATTAATCATTTTCACTCTAAATAAGATACAGCAGTTAATTAAATAACTAACTTCCTACATCTTTAAAGAAAAATAACTAAAGAGAAATAAGTTTCCCATTTCTGATATAGTATCTTTAGGAAAGACAGTGAAACAAGAAGCTTTCCTTGTTCTGATGTAGACAAGTTAATTATCCCTCATTATGTGAATTGGCCGGGACCTAAAACAGTCAGATCATGGAGCAAGAAGAGCCCCCAGCACTATACCTATAGTCAGCCACAGTAATTTCAACACAGGGAGTACCTGTATCTGCAGAAGATTCTGCCCAGAAGTGAGGTCTGAGGACAGCAGGGTGATGTGCTCACATTCTAGGGCATATGATCTATGACCAAATTCAAAATGTTCTGTTTGCTAACTGTGGAAATATGGGCAATCTACTTAATTTCTCCATCTCACAGTTTCCTTATCTTGACCTGGAGTCAATGGCATCTACTCACAAGATAGATTGAGTTCAATGAGTTAATTTGTTGAAAACTTTTTTTTTAAAGATTTTATCTATTTATTTGACAGAGATCACAGGTAGGCAGAGAGGCAGGCAGAGAGAGAGGGGGAAGCAGGTTCCCTGTGGAGCGGAGAGCCAGATGCGGGGCTCGGTCCCAGGACCCTGGGATCATAACCTGAACTGAAGAGAGAAGCTTAACCCACTGAGCCACCCAGGTGCCCCTGTTGAAAACTTTTCAAACAGTGCCAACCATATAGTAAGCACTCTAGATTTTAGTAATTAATGTTACCATCTCAACAGATACACCTAATACATGGCTTCTTTTCCATTTTGTTTTGTTTTCGTTTTTTTTTTAAAGATTTTATTTATTCATTTGACAGACAGAGATCACAAGTAGGCAGAGAGGCAGGCAGAGAGAGGGAAACAGGCTCCCTGCTGAGCAGAGAGCCCGATGCAGGACTCGATCCCAGGACCCTGAGATCATGACCTGAGCCACCCAGGCGCCCCACTTCTTTTCCATTTTTAATGCCTGGTATTAAGTGCTGAATTCAGGCAATACTTCTGGTGAGGAGGTAGGAGAAGATTAACAGATTGTTTCTGATTCCTTCAGCTGACCTACAAGTGATTTTATAACACTTAGGTATTAGTAGTCTGTTACAAAGGCAACCTGCATTTCATAGATTATTTTATTTTACTGAGAACACATCTTATACTTACTTATAGTTTTCTTATATTCACTCCATGTGGCAATTTTCCTCCTTTCCATACGAGTGCTTGATATTAATTCCATTCCTCTATCATTTTTTCCCCATTTTTTTTTTTGGTCAGATAATTCCAATGATGTACCTTAGCTAGGGACAGGACAGTGGGCAGGTTTGTGTTCTGTCCATCCCACTGTGTGCTAATACACCCACTATTCAAATGCTCAAGTTGTAGGAGGAGTAGAGGAATGCAGGCTTTTCCAATCTACCTGATATTTTCTGTCCTCTCAGGGAATTATATGAATTTTCAGATCTCCAAGTTGCATTATTTTCAGTTTCAAGTCCCATGTTGAGAATTGGGTTCACTAAATCCTAGATACCTGGGTCTTTTGATGGCTTATACCAACATCTTTGTAATTATAAGTTAAATGTTTTAACACCCTCACTCGTGCTGCTCTAGTAAGTTCAAATTAGGTCAAATGGGACTTCAATGCCCTCATAGCTAAAATTTAAGAAAGAAATGAGTGAAAAGTAGAAATTAAAAGAAAAGATTAACAGAATTGTGGGTGATGAGGGAAGGACTAGAATCAAATATGTATGAATACTGCAAAAAATAATTAACATGTAAAGAATGAGACTAAATGAACTTTGAAGGGGAGAAGAAGGAAGTCAAAGAAACTCATACTTAATGGATTTAGGCTTCTCAGTAAAGAATGACAAAGTTATATAGGAGTGAGAAGACAAAGGAACTTTGGAACTTGCTAGTAGGTATGTTTGTCACCATATAGTTCAGTAAGATTTCCCTATAATTTTTAATAATTTTCCTAGTTGGGTTATCCTTAGGGCTAGGCCATATCTTTCAGGAGAACAATAGGCAAATAATTTCATCTTATTAGAATATTCTGAAGAAGTTGAAGAGAAGTAGAATATATGATATCAGTAACAATAAATCAGAAAAAAAAGAAGATCACTGCTTTTAAATTTGTTCTCTTAAATCCTCACTTGAACTCCCTGGGATACTCTGGGAGCATGTTAGTGAATCAGTATTAGAAGTAGGGATATTTTTAAGTTATTTATTCTGGGATTAAGGCAATGCCTGGCAAATGATATGTTGTCCTTTTCACAAAATGCTGTAGAATCTTATTAGAAATTTCTGCTTCATAAGTAGGAAAATATATTACATTATTATTTATATTGCTTATGTTTCAAATTCAGGGTTCAGTTATCACTGTGACAGAACAGATCCTGAGACCAGAAAGCTTGGCAGAAGAAAATAATGACAAAAACTAGGCAGTGACCTACAGAAGTTAAAAGCATGCATGGGACTTTAAAGTAACTAAGAGAGAGCAAAATTAAGTGGTTGGTTAGCATATGATCTAGTACTCCCACTTTTGGGTATATTTCTGAAGGAAATGACATTGCTATATCAAAGAGGTATCTGCACAATGAACCCTCAAGTTCACTGTGACATTATTTACAATAGCTAACACATGGAAACACCCAAGAGTTGGTTGCCAGGGGCTGTGAAGAGGGGTAAAGGGGAAGATGTTGGCCAAAGGATACAAACTTTCAGTTAAAGATGAGTAAGTTCTGAGGATCTAATGTACTGATGGTGACTATAGTTAAAAAATATTGTACATTTGAAACTTGCTCAGAGAATAAATCTTAAATGTTTTCACCACACCCACACCCACACACCCACCCACACCCACACACAACCCACACAGTTAACTATGTGAGGTGATGGATGTATTAACTAACTTTGTTGTGAAAACCAGTTCACTATATCAGATGATCATGTTATACACCTTAGATTTATATAATCTTATTTGTCAATTATGCCTCAATAGTGTTTGGGAGAAAGGTAGTTGGTTAGTGTGAGGTGGTTTAGAGAAAGGCAGCCAGCCTCTTAAAAGAGTATCAGATGGTCTGATCTCCAGCAGGAAGCTTTGTAGTAAAAGAAGGAAGTACTTTTATCATGGAACACAAAAATAAGACACTAGTTACTGGGACTGAGATGAAAGTGAAGGTTTCTTCACAAAACAATAACAAGAATAAAAATTGAAACTATGCCTCTGTAGCAGGCAAAGTTGAGCACAAACACCCAGCTTGCTCCCTGAGGGCCTCTTAAATCCTCCCAGATGGAACATGGTAGCATTGAAATCTTTATGCAGTAGCACCAATTAAAATCAATTTCAACGATGTACCTCAAACAATGAAAGTAAGTTCAAATCCTAAAATGAAAATCACATAGTTCTTTGGTTTGTATTTAGGAGTTAAATTCAGCAGTATATTTAAGACCTTGAACTTATCATGCAAAGTATATGCACAATATAGTATATGCTATAAGTTAGAATTCTTCCTTAATTTTTTCTTCTGAAAAGGTGAACCCTATATATAATCTTAACTGTTGGTGACATACACATAGCTGGGAATTAATTTGTATTGTTGTACTTTAGTACAGGTTTTTTTTTTCTTTAATTAATTTATTTTCAGCGTAACAGTACTCATTCTTTTTGCACCACACCCAGTGCTCCATGCAATACATGCCCTCTCTATTACCCTCCACCTGGTTCCCCAACCTCCCACCCCCACCCCTTCAAAACCCTCAGGTTGTTTTTCAGAGTCCATAGTCTCTCATGCTTCATCTCCCCTTCTAATTTCCCACAACTCCCTTCTCCTCTCCATCTCCCCATGTCCTCCATGTTCTTTGTTATGCTCCACAAATAAGTGAAACCGTATGATATTTGACTCTCTCTGCTTGACTTATTTCGCTCAGCATAATCTCTTCCAGTCCCATCCATGTTGCTACAAAAGTTGGGTATTCATCCTTTCTGATGGAGGCATAATACTCCATCGTGTATATGTACCACATCTTCCTTATCCATTCGTCCATTGAAGGGCATCTTGGTTCTTTCCACAGTTTGGTGACCGTGGCCATTGCTGCTATAGACATTGGGGTACAGATGGCTCTTCTTTTCACTACATCTGTATCTTTGGGGTAAATACCCAGCAGTGCAATTGCAGGGTCATAGGGAAGCTCTATTCTTAATTTCTTCAGGAATCTCCACAGTGTTCTCCAGAGTGGCTGCACCAACTTGCATTCCCACCAACAGTGTAAGAGGGTTCCCCTTTCTCCACATCCTCTCCAACACACATTGTTTCTTGTCTTGCTAATTTTGGCCATTCTAACTGGTGTAAGGTGATATCTCAATGTGGTTTTAATTTGAATCTCCCTGATGGCTAGTGATGATGAACATTTTTTCATGTGTCTGATAGCCATTTGTATGTCCTCATTGGAGAAGAGTCTGTTTATATCTTCTGCCCATTTTTTGGTATGATTATCTGTTTTGTGTGTGTTGAGTTTGAGAAGTTCTTTATAGATCCTGGATATCAACCTTTTGTCTGTACTGTCATTTGCAAATATCTTCTCCCATTCCGTGGGTTGCCTTTTTGTTTTGTTGACTGTTTCCTTTGCTGTGCAGAAGCTTTTGATCTTGATGAAGTCCCAAAAGTTCATTTTTGCTTTTGTTTCCTTTGCTTTAGGAGACATATCTTGAAAGAAGTTGCTGTGACTGATATCGAAGAGGTTACTGCCTATGTTCTCCTCTAGGATTCTGATGGATTCCTGTCTCACGTTGAGGTCTTTTATCCCTTTCGAGTTTATCTTTGTGTACGGTGTAAGAGAATGGTCAGGTTTCATTCTTCTACATATAGCTGTCCAGTTTTCCCAGCACCATTTATTGAAGAGACTGTCTTTTTTCCACTGTATATTTTTTCCTGTTTTGTCGAAGATTATTTGACCATAGAGTTGAGGGTCCAATCTGGACTCTCCACTCTGTTCCACTGGTCTATGTGTCTGTTTTTATGCCAGTACCACGCTGTCTTGGTGATCACAGCTTTGTAGTAAAGCTTGAAATCGGGTAACGTGATGCCGCCAGTTTTGTTTTTGTTTTTCAACATTTCCTTAGCAATTCGGGGTCTCTTCTGATTCCATACAAATTTTAGGATTATTTGTTCCAGCTCTTTGAAAAATACCAGTGGAATTTTGATTGGAATGGCATTAAAAGTATAGATTGCTCTAGGCAGTATAGGCATTTTAACAATGTTTATTCTTCCAATTCAAGAGCATGGAACAGTGTTCCATCTTTTTGTGTCTTCTTCAATTTCTTTCATGAGTGTTCTGTACTTCCTCGAGTACAGGTCCTTTACCTCTTTGGTTAGGTTTATTCCCAGGTATCTTATGGTTCTTGGTGCTATAGTAAATGGAATCGATTCTCTAATTTCCCTTTCTGTATTTTCATTGTTAGTGTCTAAGAAAGTCACTGATTTCTGTACATTGACTTTGTATCCTGCCACGTTACTGAATTACAGCTTTTTTTTTAACATCTTTTTTTGAGGCATTATCAACATACAGTAAACTGCACATATTTATAGTATAAACTTGTTAATTTTTTTAAATTCAAGATTTTATTTATTTATTTGAGAGACAGACAGAGAGAACAAGTGGGGAGGAGAGGGAGAAACAGGAGAGCTTGTTTCTCCCTACTGAGCAAGAAACCCAATATGCGACATGATCCCAGGACTCTGGGTCATGACCTGAGTGGAAGGCAGATGCTTAACAGACTGAGCCACCCAGGCACCCCTAAACTATGATGAATTTTGACATTTATATATATTCACAAAATTAAAATTATATTATCACCAAAATTAAGATAATAAGCATGTTCTTTACTCCCCCAATTTTTTCCTGTGCCTTTGTAATTCCTCTCTTCTGTTCTAGCTCCCACACCCAAGCAATCACTGATCTGGCTTCTGTAATTATAGGCTAGTTTACATTTGATATTTTTATATAAATGCTATATATTTTATGTACTTTTTTAATAGTCTGGATCCATTTAATTTAGTATAATTATTTGAGTTGTGTGTATCAGTAGTTCATTTCTTTTTCTTTCCTCAGTAGTATGTCACTGGGGGAATATACCACAAATTATCTAATCATCTGTTAATGGAAATTCATGCTATTTCCAGTTTTAATGAAATAAAGCTAATAAAAATATTCATGTACAACTTTACCACCTCTAGAATTCTTATGTTTTTAAGTATACAGCTATTCAGCTGAGGAAGTCAGAGAAAAATAATGTAAAAAGCTTTTCAAGAGAAGCTGTAATGTATATGGCCTCAGTGGGAATTACACTGATATCTCTTTTCCTCCATGACCGCCTGTTATGTTCCATCAAGGCAAGTACCCAGTTTTTTATTGACTCAGGATGAATATGTACCTCAGTAAGATTTTATGGTAATATTGGAACACACTAAAGATAAGTTCTGCTAGTTTAAACTTCTAATATCATCATGAATTTCTTTATTCTGAGTACCCTTCTAAGGAATTGTCCTGAAGATGCCCAAGCTTCACCATTGTGTATTTTTGGAATATAATCATCTCCAAGTTATTTCTAATTAAATTTATTTTTTTCATATGAAAGGAATTCATACCCATATGCTTTGATTTCTAACATTTTCTGAAGGACAGGCTTGAATTCCATTAAGCTTGAAAGCATTTAAGATTGATTACACACTTTTCTTCAATGATAATGGAAAACAAATAAGAACATTAAAACTACATTTTCTCAGTAACATAATAAATATCTTCCACATGTTAAAATCATAGAATATAAGACTTGGTTGAAAGTTAGGTATGTCATTTCATCAAGGCTACTTATTTTGTACTCCTGGAGGTGAAGCAATTTGCTGAAAGCCACATAAGAACACTTGTTAATGACTGTGTAGGTATTCAAGTCAGTTACCATCAGACTTTTGAGTGGTTTTATTTCTATCATTCCTTACTATTTCTGTTGTATTCTCAATTTTTAAAATAGCTTTCAAATTTGGGGAGACATACAACATTTTCATGCTAAATTTTTCATGAAAATATATGTGTATTTTCTTAGCCAAAGGTGTCATTTTACCAAGACAGGCTGTCATCACTGTGAAAGCTACAAACTTCTATCCATGAAGAAACCCAAAATCTATACTTTTTGTTCTTCCTCTAAGTAAAATGTTGTCTTTATTTACTTTAACTAAGAGCAGCTCTTGCTGGTAGAAATAGCAACAGTTTGCTTTAGATTAAATATTCTTTTAAAATGTCATAGTTCTTTTTCCTCCTACCCAAACACCCTATTCCCATCCAAGGAACTTTTCTCCATATAAAACTTTCTACATTTTTATAAAGGAGAAATAGACAAGTTATTTAATTTAGAATGTAGTAGACTATATGCCCTGAAGTAAGAATACTATGCCTCTTAATAAATTTTGTGCATGTGAATTTAGCTCCCAAAGCTTTAGTTTCATTCAAAATTATGCATAATATTATTTTCTATGCCAAACTGTAAAGATTATCATGAGAAGCACTTTAGGAAAGTGCTATAGGAAAGCACTTTATAGACTAGCATGCTATAGAAAATATAATTGTAATTTTATCAATTCTCTGAAGCTGGATAAGGGAGTTGTAAAAATCTTGTCAAATGGCTAAGTTTAGCCCCCGGGTTTCTACCTATGGCAAAGCATGGAGTGAAGATCTATATATTTTTGGAATGTAAGATCCACTTATATTGAGACCACTGCAAAGGTTTTAGTAAAATATGTGTAGTTCTTTGCATCAGGGTATACTAAACATGGGGTAGGGATGGCCCCATGGTGATGAAAGCACTATTGGGGAGGGGGCAAAAAGGATGCAGTAGCTTCCCATAGACCCAAAGATTTCTGTGTCCAAATATGGATTCCCTCTGCTTAGTTAACATACCAACTTTGAATGGTGAAACTGAGGCAATCACATTCTTTAATTCAGATACGTGCTTTTAACATATGTGTATATAAATAACCTTCCCTGGTCAGGCATTGTTAATTCCTCCATCTATAATGATGGACTAGATCAACATAGTCCTGGCTTCAGTAACTTACAATTGGGTCCCATCACCTCTCCATTGTTTTATCAAGTTTGTAAATGACTGAAGCTATATGGTGTTTTTTTTTTTAATTTTAAAAAATTTTTTAAATTTTTTTAGAGATTTTATTTATTTATTTGACAGACAGATCACAAGTAGGCAGAGAGGCAGGCAGAGACAGAGGAGGAAGCAGGCTCCCCACTGAGCAGAGAGCCCAACCCAGGGCTTGATCCCAGGACCCTGAGATCATGACCTGAGCAGAAGGCAGAGGCTTTAACCCACTGAGCCACCCGGCACCCGCTATATGGTGTTTTGTAACCAAGATTTTCTTTCTTTCTTTCTTTCTTCTTTTTTATTTATTTTCAGTGTAACAGTATTCATTGTTTTTGCACCACACCCAGTGCTCCATGCAATATGTGCCCTCCCTATTACCCACCACCTGGTTCCCCAACCTCCCACCAACCCCCTTCAAAACCCTCAGGTTGTTTTTCAGAGTCCATAGTCTCTTATGGTTCACCTCCCCTTCCAATTTCCCTCAACTCCCTTCTCCTCTCCATCTCCCCATGTCCTCCATGTTCTTTGTTATGCTCCACAAATAAGTGAAACCATATGATATTTGACTCTCTCTGCTTGACTTATTTCGCTCAGCATAATCTCTTCCAGTCCCGTCCATGTTGCTACAAAACTTGGGTATTCATCCTTTCTGATGGAGGCATAATACTCCATTGTGTATATGTACCACATCTTCCTTATCCATTCGTCCATTGAAGGGCATCTTGGCTCTTTCCACAGTTTGGCGACCATGGCCATTGCTGCTATAAACATTGGTGTACAGATGGCCCTTCTTTTCACTACATCTGTATCTTTGGGGTAAATACCCAGCAGTGCAATTGCAGGGTCATAGGGAAGCTCTATTTTTAATTTCTTGAGGAATCTAACCAAGATTTTAAAATAAGAGGCTCTTGCAATAAAGTTATGAAAAGACATGAAGAATCTTAAATTAATAGTAGTAAGTGTAAGAAGTCAGTCTGAAAAGTAGCATACTATATGATTCCAACTATATGAAGTTCTGGAAAAGTCCACACTATGGAGGCAATAAAAGGATTAGTGGTCACCAAAGATAGGGGGTGGGGAGAGATGAATAGGTAGAGTAAAAAGGATTTTTAGGGCAATGAAAATATTTTGTATGATAATGCAGTGATAGGTATATGTCATTATACTTTTTTTCCAAACTCAGAATGTACAACACCAAGAGATAATCCTAAGGTAATCTAGGGTTAATAAATGTACCATTCTGAAGAGCAATGTTGATAGTTGGGGAGGTTATACATGAGCGGAAGCACAGGATATATGAGAAATCTGTACCTTCCTCTCAGTTTTATTGTTCTAAATAAATATCTTAAAAAATCAAATAGAAAAAAAAGTAGAGTTCTTTTTTTTTTTCCCCTTTTATTAATTTTTTCAGCATAACAGTATTCATTCTTTTTGCACAACACCCAGTGCTCCATGCAAAACGTGCCCTCCCCATCACCCACCACCTGTTCCCCCAACCTCCCACCCCTGACCCTTCAAAACCCTCAGGTTGTTTTTCAGAGTCCATAGTCTCTTATGGTTCGCCTCCCCTCCCCAATGTCCATAGCCCGCTCCCCCTCTCCCAATCCCACCTCCCCCCAGCAACCCCCAGTTTGTTTTGTGAGATTAAGAGTCATTTATGGTTTGTCTCCCTCCCAATCCCATCTTGTTTCATTTATTCTTCTCCTATCCCCCTACCCCCCCATGTTGCTTCTCCATGTCCTCATATCAGGGAGATCATATGATAGTTGTCTTTCTCCGATTGACTTATTTCACTAAGCATGATACGCTCTAGTTCCATCCACGTCGTCGCAAATGGCAAGATTTCATTTCTTTTGATGGCTGCATAGTATTCCATTGTGTATATATACCACCTCTTCTTTATCCATTCATCTGTTGATGGACATCTAGGTTCTTTCCATAGTCTGGCTATTGTAGACATTGCTGCTATAAACATTCGGGTACACGTGCCCCTTCGGATCACTATGTTTGTATCTTTAGGGTAAATACCCAGTAGTGCAATTGCTGGGTCATAGGGTAGTTCTATTTTCAACATTTTGAGGAACCTCCATGCTGTTTTCCAGAGTGGTTGCACCAGCTTGCATTCCCACCAACAGTGGAGGAGGGTTCCCCTTTCTCCACATCCTCTCCAGCATCTGTCATTTCCTGACTTGTTAATTTTAGCCATTCTGACTGGTGTGAGGTGATATCTCATTGTGGTTTTGATTTGTATTTCCCTGATGCCGAGTGACGTGGAGCACTTTTTCATGTGTCTGTTGGCCATCTGGATGTCTTCTTTGCAGAAATGTCTGTTCATGTCCTCTGCCCATTTCTTGATTGGATTGTTTGTTCTTTGGATGTTGAGTTTGCTAAGTTCCTTATAGATTTTGGATACTAGCCCTTTATCTGATATGTCGTTTGCAAATATCTTCTCCCATTCTGTCAGCTGTCTTTTGGTTTTGTTAACTGTTTCCTTTGCTGTGCAAAAGCTTTTGATCTTGATGAAATCCCAATAGTTCATTTTTGCCCTTGCTTCCCTTGCCTTTGCCGTTGTTCCTAGGAAGATGTTGCTGCGGCTGAGGTCGAAGAGGTTGCTGCCTGCGTTCTCCTCAAGGATTTTGATGGATTCCTTTCTCACATTGAGGTCCTTCATCCATTTGGAGTCTATTTTCGTGTGTGGTGTAAGGAAGTGGTCCAATTTCATTTTTCTGCATGTGGCTGTCCAATTTTCCCAGCACCATTTATTGAAGAGGCTGTCTTTTTTCCATTGGACATTCTTTCCTGCTTTGTCGAAGATTAGTTGACCATAGAGTTGAGGGTCGATTTCTGGGCTCTCTATTCTGTTCCACTGGTCTATGTGTCTGTTTTTGTGCCAGTACCATGCTGTCTTGATGATGACAGCTTTGTAATAGAGCTTGAAGTCCGGAATTGTGATGCCTCCAACTTTGGCTTTGTTCTTCAATATTCCTTTGGCTATTCGAGGTCTTTTCTGGTTCCATATAAATTTGAGGATTATTTGTTCCATTTCTTTGAAAAAAATGGATGGTATTTTGATAGGGATTGCATTAAATGTGTAGATTGCTTTAGGTAGCATAGACATTTTCACAATATTTATTCTTCCAATCCAGGAGCATGGAACATTTTTCCATTTTTTTGTGTCTTCCTCAATTTCTTTCATGAGTACTTTATAATTTTCTGTGTATAGATTCTTAGTCTCTTTGGTTAGGTTTATTCCTAGGTATCTTATAGTTTTGGGTACAATTGTGAATGGGATTGACTCCTTAATTTCTCTTTCTTCAGTCTTGTTGTTGGTGTACAGAAATGCAACTGATTTCTGTGCATTGATTTTATATCCTGACACTTTACTGAATTCCTGTACAAGTTCTAGTTCTCGCCAAAATACTAGCCAATAGGATTCAACAGTACATTAAAAGGATTATTCACCACGATCAAGTGGGATTTATTCCAGGGCTGCAGGGTTGGTTCAACATCCGCAAATCAATCAATGTGATAGAACACATTAATAAAAGAAAGAACAAGAACCATATGATACTCTCAATAGATGCTGAAAAAGCATTTGACAAAGTACAGCATCCCTTCCTGATCAAAACTCTTCAAAGTGTAGGGATAGAGGGCACATACCTCAATATTATCAAAGCCATCTATGAAAAACCCACTGCAAATATCATTCTCAATGGAGAAAAACTGAAAGCTTTTCCATTAAGGTCAGGAACACGGCAGGGATGTCCATTATCACCACTGCTATTCAACATAGTATTAGAAGTCCTAGCCTCAGCAATCAGACAACAAAAAGAAATTAAAGGCATCCAAATTGGTAAAGAAGAAGTCAAACTATCACTCTTCGCAGATGATATGATACTATATGTGGAAAACCCAAAAGACTCCACTCCAAAAAGTAGAGTTCTTAATGCAATAATGGGAATACTTCTCTATGTCTTCATCTGGTATCCATGCATGTAATTCCAATGTGCATTTTCACTGTCTATTGATGACAGTAACTCCCCATTTCAATAATATCATTTTATTTCACATTTTCAAAAAAGAATGGTAAAAAAAAATACATAGGTAATATCTGACAAAATTCCAATGTTTTGTGATAAAAATATTTTAAAAATTTCTACTTGATAAATCACTCTTCCAGAAAATACTAGTTGATAATAAGCATTTTTTTAAACCGTGTGCTTAAAATATTGTACAATATCTGATATGTGTATATACAGCCTTGGTGTGTGATGAGACTTTCAGATCTGACATTCTAAAAAGCCCTAATCTTCATTACTTCATAGAGAATAATTCTGATTTGCGTTTGTAATTGATTTTTTAAAATACACATGAACTTAAATCTTTTCTTGGGTGGAGATCTTTGGTTTCTCTTGCAAAGTTTGACTATGGTAAAAAAAAAAAAGAGTAATCTTAATTTAAAATATTTAGGAAAAAGATGAAAATATACTTGCTTTCAAAAATCATTTTTCAACCAAAAGTCAAAAAGTTGATTAAATCTTAGGGCACCTGGGTGGCTCAGTGGGTTAAAGCCTCTGCCTTCGGCTCAGGTCATGATCCCAGGGTCCTGGGATCGAGCCCGGCATCGGGCTCTCTGCTCCGCGGGGAGCCTGCTTCCTCCTCTCTCTCTATGCCTGCCTCTCTACCTGCTTGTGATCTCTGTCTGTCAAATAAATAAATAAAATCTTTTAAAAAAAAGTTCATTAAATCTTATTTCATTGCATTTTAGTTTTAAAGACAATGTTATTCACATGTCTTTTTTAAATTGCTAAAACTAAAAGGCAACATTTAGAAAGAATATTATGACTTTTGGTTTTATTCTTTCTATGATTTTAGTAGATGTTAAGGGAAGTTTAAGTATTGCATTTAATGAAGAAACTATGGCAGCATGATGGAAGGAACTTAAACAGCATGGGCTCTCTCTCACCAAGGTTAATCTAGCTACGCCTGAATTCCTGAACCATAAGAAGAAAGAGAAATGCTTAGCCCCAGATGTGGTAACATCTCTTAAGAATCTAGACAGGCACCTGGAAACCCATTAATTATATCTTAATCCTTTCACTGTGGAGGGGACAAAGTTTTTATCTTACTAGGATATTCATCTACTCTGGATATGGGTTTACCTTCCTGCCTACATTACTTAGTCCAGAATACTATGTAATTGTTTATAAAAAATCTATTTTATTGACATAGGGTCCTGTGTAAAACCATTTTGGATCAAAGAATGAGTCTGAGGATGGCAGTCTGCTTTTTGGTTTGGTTGCTGTTTTCCAGGAACGAGTATATACATTGGACCAAAATATTTCTATGGCACACTTGCCCGATAGCTAGAATAGATAGATCCCCAAACCAAGGAGTGAAAGTAGGATTAGCTCTCACTCTCAGTGACTTTTTAGAATTTGAGCTTTGTGCCTGTGTAACCCTAGACTCTCCTGGATTAGAGATGCTAGTCACAAGACAGTATGTTCCACTGAACATAAAAATATTCCTGTTGCTTGGTCATTTTAAGTCCTCATGTCAGTGAGCAAGTAAGTAAAGAAAAGATTTATTACACTAATGGACATTTTGTTTTATCTATATAACAGAGATAGAGATGAATAGGTTTAAAACTTGTGGGTTTTACTGGGCATCCCTTGGAACTTTCTTGACCAGTGACAGCAGTACATGGACAATTGCTAAAACCTAATCTGATAAGCTGAAGGGCAGCAAGGGTTCAGAAACTCCAGGGATGAATGCCTGGTGAGCCCCATCAGACAAACAACTTATATCAGCTGAAATATTGGCCAAGAGGGAAAGAAATCTAGAGTGTGTAGATGAAAGGGATGACATGAAATTATGACTTCTGCTAGTTGCAAATGAGAATTATAACTTATTTTTAACTACTGTGAACAAATCTTATTGTTAGAGGTTGCAAATAGTACCACCTAGAAGAGTTAACAACCCAGTGGACTTAATATGGGACACAAGCAGAATCAAATGATTCAACTTTTGATTCATGCTTGGATACATTATACTAAATCTTGGCCCACCTCAACTTACCACAGGTATAGTGTACTGTTCACTCACCTTGTCTGTGTACCGTATCTCATACACACACACACACACACACACACACACACATACACAGACGCACGTGCGCGTGTTTGTGTGTATGTCTCATATAATATGTAAAAATCAGTTGCTTTGGTTTGCTGACTTATGGCTTTCTCCTGAGCTGTAGAAGGCTGCCTGTAGTGAGATTTCAAGGTAGTTAAAACCCCCCACATCATTCCTGAACAAACAGGAAAAAGAGTTGGTGTATAGTTCAGCCAGCCGTTTTTTTTTTTTTTAATTTTATTTATTTATTTGACAGAGAGATCAGCCAGCCTTTTTATCCTCTGAAAAAAAGAGTTAATTCTGAGGTGCATTTTATGTAGTTTCTCATAGTTTCCCCCATGGGATTAAGCCCTAGTTTTCCACAGTAGAAACCAATTAATTAACATACACCTCATTGGATTTTCAGCTTTCCATGTCTCACATTCTCTCTTTTATTTAAATTTTAAGAGCTGTTATAATATAAAGTATAAGAGAACTACAGGGAGATTGTCTAGGTTACTTTTATAGCCTCATTATGCTATAAGTGTTCACATGCAAATGTGCAGTAGAATGGCGTCTCATAAGACTATTTACTTAACACATTTCATTCAATCTGATTTTGGTCCAAGTGGTTCATTGACTCAATTCTATACAGAATTCAATTTCTCCACCCCAGGACATGTCTGCCTTTCAGTATATTTTCCCTATATAGATCATAATTTTTTTTTTGTCCTATACATTTACCTTTAGATTTGGTTACTTTTATATAATTTAAATATCATCTCTTTCATTTCCAGATCATAGTGATGCTAAAAATGTAATAGATGCTCTAGAAAATGAATTGACAACAGAAAATATGGACAAGAAAATATATCTGCCTAAGAGTATCTTTCCTTCTTAATTCGAAATGTTAAGTAACGTTTGGACCATCAAAGAAGGCTGAATCCAAGGATAGCAAATGAGTAGCTGTCTTATTTAGAACTGACAATTTTATTCCTTCTAGAATAGATAATATCAAATGTCTGATATCACTATTCTTTAGCATAGTTTATGGTCAGTGGTTTTCACACTCATTTGAGAACTGTTCTTTAGAATGAGAATGTAAGAAATTTATGAGGTGTTTCACAATTCCACTTGTATTAGGAAACTGAAGACAATAAAATTGAGTATGCTTTTGAATATTCTTTTTTAAATACCAACTCAGGAGGACTTCTGCAACAATATAATTTCGATTTTTCTTCAGTCTTGAAACTAGAAAATATTTTACTAATTCCAAGAAACTGTACATATATTTATAGATATGTGTGTGTATGCACATATACATAATGTATATATTATGCATATACATATATGAATATATGTACATATACATATATACATATACATATACAGAATATATATACATATACATATATATGTACACATATACAGAATATATATATATTCTAAATGCTGTTAGTCTGTAGGTTTCATTTTTCCTATTTAATAGCAAAAAATTATTTAAATAATGACATTGAAGGAAAATATATAACATTGTGCTATTGAGGAAATTAACCAAAATGCAGAAAACATCTTTGAAAGAAAATTCTATTCAGCAAATACTTACTGAATGCTTACTAGGTGCCAGACACTGAGGAGAAGTTTATTGTAAGGAGTCAACAAATGCACTATGAGTCTCAGCTTTAATATTTGCTG
The DNA here is from genome assembly GCF_922984935.1 of Meles meles. Taxonomy (NCBI): domain Eukaryota; kingdom Metazoa; phylum Chordata; class Mammalia; order Carnivora; family Mustelidae; genus Meles; species Meles meles. The sequence goes on from NC_060072.1 coordinate 99,497,901, forward strand.
ACAGTGAAATCTGGGCTACTCATTATTAAATTCTCTGCTAATATCTTTATCATTAGAAGGAGAGTATGGATATTTCATCTAACAAGCTTGATGTTAGGATTAGATGAAATAATACATGCAAAATGTCAAGCAGTACCTAGGGCAAAGTGCTCAACAAATGTTAGTTATTCTTAAATTGTAGGGTATTAGGGATGAACAAGGGAGACCTCCAGCATGGAGACAGACAATTTAACATGTAATGATAATATAGTGGAATAGATTATCTTACAAGGCTTCTAGAAGAAGGTCATATTTAACTTAAGATCTGAGGAAAAAGAGAAAGTTGGCAGGGAAAATCAAAAGAATGAGAGTATTACGGAGCAAAAGAAAAGATCAGAAGAATGAAAGACAATTGTGATTCCAAAGAACTAAATTAACTTTAGGGTAGTTGAATAATCAACTATGACTGAAATTGAAAAGAGAGTTAAGCAAGCTTAGAGCACTGTCTCTCAAACCTTTGGTCTCAGGACTTCTATTTACTCTTAAAAATTACCAAGACACTCAAAGTACTTTTGTTTATGTAGATTATGTCAATCAATATTAAACACATTAGAAATTAAAGCAAATTTTAAAGCATTTATTTATTAATTCCTCTCAAATAGAAACAAGCACATTATTTGTGTTAACACAAATAATGTATTTTTATGATACATCTATTTTCTAAAACAAAAGAAATCATGAAAGGGTGGCATTGTTTTACATTTTACAAATCTCTTGAAAGTCTGTCCAAATAGAAGATATCTGGATTTTGATATCTGCTCTGAATTCAAGTTTTATAATATGTTATTTTTGTTGACATGTAGGAAGCAAATACAGTCTCACACAGATATGAAGTAGGAAAAGGGAAGAAATATTTCAATAACTTTTGCAGATAACTGGATAGTTTCCTTTTGATACTATGTCAAAAATCAACAAGGATTAACTTCTTTTTTTTAAAAAATATTTTATTTATTTGACAGAGAGCGCACAAGTAGGCAGAGAGGCAGGCAGAGAGAGAGAGGGAAGCAGGCTCCCTGCTAAGCAGAGAGCCAGATGGGCTCCATCCCAAGACCTTGAGATCATGACCTAGGGTGAAGGCAGAGGCTTAACCCACTGAGCCACCCAGGCGCCCCAACAAGGATTAATTTCTTAAAAGTTAGTCACGGGGTGCCTGGGTGGCTCAGTGGGTTAAAGCCTCTGCCTTCAGCTCAGGTCATGATCTCAAGGTCCTGGGGTCAAGCCCCACATCGGGCTCTCTGCTCGTGGGGAGCCGGCTCTCTGCTCGTGGGGAGCCTGCTTCCTCCTCTCTCTCTGCCTGCCTCTCTGCCTACTTGTGATCTCTGTCTATCAAATAAACAAATCTTAAAAAAAAAAAGTTAAAATATGAGGTCTGATCCCATATCAATCAAATTTTCATATACTGTAAAGGTATAATGTGATATTAGGGTTCATTGGTCTATTTTACACTTTGAATGCATCTTTTTTTCATGTGTAATTTTGCATCATCAGTCATTGGTCATTTGGAAAATGTTAGAACACTGTGTTATCCTATACAGATCTCTTCAGAAAAATCTTTAGGTATTCGGAGGGTAATAAGTTCATGGTAACAAGAGTGGTTGGGTTATGGACATTGGGGAGGATATGTGCTATGGGGAGTGCTGTGAACTGTGTAAACCTGATGATTCACAGACGTATAGCCCCGGGGCAAATAATACATTATATGTTAATAAAAAAATTTCATTTGAAAACTAAAATTTTATTATTGGCAATATATACTATTGCATTTTTTAAACAGGCTCGTTTCAGCCATTTTTGAGAAAATTTCTATCAATTAATTCTGAATAGTCACCTTTTGTCAGTAGTTCTTTCAAGTAAGAATAGTGTTAAGAAAGTGGCTAGTTCAGCTTGCAAATCAAACTACTGTCAAGCATTTCAAAAGTGTTTAATGCTAACTTCCCATTTCATCATACGGAATATTAAGAACACATGTCCACAGAGTTGAGCTGTGACAACATTTGAGTCTTCTTCATTAAGATTATTTTTAAGTGAAAGTAGGTTTAAAGAAAAAAAAAAAACAGAGGATGTATGATAACAAATAATTCAATGACTACTAGTAAGTTTGATGTCTCTGTCGACTTACGCTTAGGTATTGGTAGTATTATCCATCGTTTTTGTACCATCAGTACAAAAGAGGGAAATATATTTTAGCATTGTTATGAAAATAGTTTTGATCTCTCAGGCTCTTCTGAGGAACCCAGAGGTGTTGGACCACACTGGCCCAACACCTATGATTAGGTTATCAAAACCCTAAAAAATATTCAAGAAAAGGAAACTGATATAATTTTAAATGGTATACGTAATTTCTCTCATTTTTTCATCACATAAAGTTCTCCTTAAGGGTTTAGCAGACATTACATGAAATAGGAATTAGATGTGTCCTTTTTGTTGTTGTTGTTTGTTTGTTTTTTTGTTGTTTGTTTTTTGTGGGTAGAACTTAAGCCAATAAACATAAGTGGCAACCAGGTGGATAAAGGGGAAACATAAGCATGATGAAGCATCACTGGCTTTCTCAGATGGTGAGACTATGTGGTAACTGTTAAGTTTCTAGGAACTGAGCCAAAGCAGGAAAATCAATGCCACAGAGTAGGGTTAAGTGCTAGAGAGGTTGTTAGACAAAATGACTTTCAGATTCTCTTCAAGGGTTGAAGTTCTATGTTTTTTTTTATTAAATTAGACTGCCTCAAATGTAAAACATTATGAAACACACACAAAAATTATAAGAAAAGCCATTGTCAAATTAATTCTTCAGAGTTGTTTTGTTGTTGTTGTTTTTAAATGCCAATTCCACAGATTCCCATAGACCAATTGCTTTTTGGAAGGAAATTCTACTGGTATCTCATTTGGCTAAAGCATTTATCCAAACACAATCTGCTCAATCCTAAATAATGATAAAAGCTGCACATAGAATTGTGTTAAAACAGAAACAAGTTATTTGTAGTTTTGCTTAGTGCCAGAGCTAATTAATTTTTATGAATTCTGTTTCATTTGCCTAATTACCATGATCACTTTCCTGGTTTGTTGATTTCTTTTTCAGTTTTCAAGTGGACAATGGAAATTATACATCAATTCAAAAAGAGTTGTACATAAATTAAGGAATGATGCATAATGAATAGGCCATACGTTTCTTAATTGTTTTTTTTTTTTAAAGATTTTATTTATTTATTTGACAGATAGAGATCACAAGTAGGGAGAGAGGCAGGCAGAGAGAGAGGAGGAAGCAGGCTCCCTGCCAAGCAGAGAGCCCGATGCGGGGCTCGATCCCAGGACCCTGGGATCATGACCTGAGCGAAAGGCAGAGGCTTTAACCCACTGAGCCACCCAGGCGCCCCTCTTAATTTTTTTAATGAAACTTTTTCTCAGGTTAAATTTATTTTCTCAGGTTAAATTTATGTGACACCTGAACAAACATTTGATTCCATTTATTTGGAGAGAAAAATGGCAATGACATTGGGTGATTATTGACTTCCTATGTATATCAGTAGGTTACACTGCTAATTTTTGATGTGTAGACATAGCAGATTGAACTTTAATGTAAAATAATAAATATTTAAAAATAATAAATATATTGTGTTCACTAACAATGTGTAAAAAAGCAAAAAACTCTCTACCTCAGCCTCTCTCTGTCTCTTTTCTCATTCTCTCATTCTCTTAAAGTAAAAGAAAAGTTGTACTGAGACCTAGTTAGCTATGAGATAAAAGATGCCCTCCAGTTCTCTGAAATACAGGGAGGTGAACCCATGAGAGATTTTAAAAACAAATGTAAAAAGAAATCCTTAAGCTTCTTTTCTTCTTCATTTTCATTTGTCTCCTTGCTAATATTTAAGAACATTCCAATCACACCATTCCTCATCTGAAGTGGCTATTGTCTGTTTCCTTGTTCTTTCAATCTTTTCTGTCTTGCATGGTAGCTTCTTTCATCTTTAGCTGTTAAAAGATAAGTCTAGCCATTGTTTAAAGAACAAACAGTCTGCGGTGAAGCTCAAAAGCACTAAAGAGCATTACATTTATTGAATTGTACTTAAGATCAGTGCATTATGAATCTTCTATTAGTGTTCTTTCACCATTTTATGGACACATCCCCTGTTCTTTGTTACATCTATAATACACCAAGCCTGCATATAAGCAACATTCAGCTTCACCTTTAAGCTTGTCTCAGTTTTCTCATATGGGCTTTTAGTAATTCCTTCTAAATCAATATTTGTCTTTTCTATTAAAATAACAGCCCTTGCAAGCAAAAAACCATTTACTGTGGATCCTAAATCAACACAATATAAACTCAGAATTGTGGTAATTGTAATGTTTGAGACTTCAATGTAAAGAAAAATAATTTAACTACAATGTGAAATTTGTCTCCAACAGATGTTAATTCAAAATTACTTAAAGTATTTGTTGTAAGTTAATTCTAACTGAGCAGCTTATAAGAATAAGATTTAAATAGGTTACAATGCATTCTCAATATCATGATGATGATTTTTTTGGAGTTGTTTTTATAAGTCTCCAAACTGAAAAAATCTGATACATTTTTTCCCCTCACTGTAGTTCTTACATGTCAAAACAAGAATTTCACTAAGGTGAAACAGACAAGGAAGACTTTATTCAGTCTATTGCAATAGGAAAAAGAAACTGAACCCAATTCTGCTAAAAAAAAAAAAAAAAAAGTTAGAAGCCTGAAGAGTTTTTAAGATTTTAAGAGCTGGAGTGGAGGGATCCTAGGTTATCTTGTTTCCTAATAGATTTTACTAAAAAAAAAAAAAAAAGCTTTTTTTTTTTAATTTCAGTATGCTTAACAATAGAGTTAAATTAGTTTCAGGTGTACAATACAGTGATTCAGTAATTCTCTATATTACTCAGTGTTCATCATGGTAAGTGTACTACTCTTAATCCCCTTCACCTATTTCAACCAACCCCTACCCACCTTTGCTCTGGTAACTATTTTTTGGTTCTCTGTAAAGTCTGATTTTTTTTATTTGCCCTTTTCCCCCCTTTTGTTTTGTTTCTTGAATTCCACATATGAATAAATCATATGGTATTTGTCTTTCTCAGATTGACTTATTTTGCTTAGGATTACACTCTCTAGATCCATCTATGTTATTGCAAAAATTTTCAAAAGATTTCATTCTTTTTCATGGCTGAATAATATTCCATTGTTTATATACCACTTCTTGATCCATTCATCTATTGATGGAAACCTGGGCTGCTTCCATAATTTAGTTATTCTAAATTAGACTTCAATAAGCATAGGGGTACATTTATCTTTTTGAACTAGTATTTTTGTATTCTTTGGGTAAATATCCAGTAGTGCAATTACTGGATCATGTGATAGTTCTGTTTTTAATTTTTTGAGGAACCTCCATACAGTTTTCTACAGTAGCTACACCAGTGTGCACTCTCATCAACAGTGCTTGAGGGTTCCTTTTTCTCCACATCCTCTCCAAGAATTTACTGTTGTTGATTTTAGTCATTCTGAAATGTGTAATATCTCATTGTGGTTTTGATTTGCATTTCTTTGATGATGAGTGATATTAAGCATCCGTTCACATGTCTATTGGCTATGTATATATCTCTTTGGAAAAATGTCTGTTTACGTCTTCTGCCCGTTTTTTAATTGGGTTATTTATGGGTTTTTTTTTTTTAGTGTCAAATTGTATAGTTTTCTTATATGTTTTAGATACTCTTTATCAGATATGCTATTTACAAATATCTTCTCCCATTAAGTAGGTAGTCTTTTAGTTTTATTGATAGTTTACTTTCTGTGCAGAAGCTTTTTATTCTGATGTAGTCCAAATAGTTCACTTTTGCTTTTGTTTCCTTTGCCTTAGAAGACATATCTAGAAGAATGCTGTTATGGCTGACGGAAAAAGCAAACTTTCTTGTATCTTCATGACAGTAGGTATTTTTACAAGTTGGGAAGACAGTGCTCTCAGAAGTTAGACTTCTATCTTCTTATAGAAACTGGGAGATAGGGCTACTATTTTCTTCTATGTTTACATTTTAAAGATGGCTCTCAGATCCTTGAGGAAGAAAAAAAATGCCTGGTTTGTAAACTGACGAGAAAGTTGGGGAAGATTTATATACACTTCAAAGGAGCAAGGAAAAAATTTACATTGAGAAGCGTTCTAAAGTAAATGCTCTAAAGAAAGGGAGATCAAGGGCCTAGAGACAGAAAGAAGCCTACCTAAAATTTGGTCAAGCAATGGGAAAGGGTAAGACTGTATTGATCACATGTACAATTTTTTTTTTTTTACGTGCTTACTTTTTTAAAAAATTTATTTATTTTTTCAGCGTAACAGTATTCATTGTTTTTGCACAACACCCAGTGCCCCATGCAAAACGTGCCCTCCCTATTACCCACCACCTGGTTCCCCCAACCTCCCACCCCTGACCCTTCAAAACCCTCAGGTTGTTTTTCAGAGTCCATAGTCTCTTATGGTTCACCTCTCCTTCCAATTTTTTTTTTTTATAAACATATAATGTGTTTTTATCCCCAGGGGTACAGGTCTGTGAATTGCCAGGTTTACACACTTCACAGCACTCACGATAGCACATACCCTCCCCCCAATTTTTTTTTTCTATTGAGACCTGTTTCTGTTTCTCTTTCATTGCATTAGGTTATCCCAATTAGTGAGAGGGAAGACAAAATTTGAAAAGGATAGTTATTTTATAGACTTTCACTATAGGAATATCTATAAACATGTTTCTTGGCTTTAGTTATTGAGAACCCACAATTTATAAATTACCATTAAGTAACAGGAAGTAACAGAGTATATAGGATGTTCTCTAACTTGAATTCCCTAATCATATATTTTCATACTAGTTGGTGATTGCGATAGTTCTAATATTACAAGATCAGAGATAATAATAGGTGGACAAGTAATTGAGCTTTGTCTAAAGTCTTGCCAAATGCTCTCTGTTATCATATATACAACCTGCACAATCACTTGGCTTTAACAAATATTTCTCAGAGACACGTGCTTCATTCATCTCAACATTATCTACTCTATGGAAGTCTTTAAGGATACCGAAAAGAAAGAAAATTAGAAATATAGATTGTTACAGTTAAATACAGTCTTAGATAATGTCAAGTTCTACCATATCATTTTACAGATGAGGAGGAAAACACAAAGGAAAAATGAGATGGCCCAGAGTCCCAGGATTACCTGAAGGACTTTAGCCACATCACTAAATCCTATCACTAAGCTCTGTCATTATTGCTTCAAATGGCAGAAGGTACATATGGTTTAAATCTGTCTGAAGAGTTGCTAAGCACTTGATTTAAAAACATTTCTTAGGTAATTATGGACAAGAATAAAAATAAAGATGGAAAAATATTGGTACATACCATAAAATAGAATTCCACACATGGTTGAGACGTTTTCCAGGAACAATCACCTTTTAATTGTTAAAATTTTACTTTGACCATATTGTAATGAATATTACATTTTATCAGATGTTTTAAAATGTAATTTGCCCACGTGTCCTATAATTATTTATTGAGTGTGACCAAATGTGGGTATGAAGAAAACTCTAATCTTGTATGTTGAGGAAGAATAGTTTTTAGTACCATTTTAGAGAAATAAGTCACTTTGAGTGACCCCTTTTTATATAGGTCTTGACTGCTCTTAATTTGAATTGAATGGATAATTAGCAGGCAGAATTACCTAGAGAAAACAAGCTATTTTCAGTTCTCCAGTGGGAATTAGCTAGTAGGGATTCAGCCTAGTGTGCAGAACATCTCATTCAAATTATTGTTAACTTAGAAATGTCTTATGTATCACCATGAAATGGTACTGTTTAAAGACATTTCTGGGGGTATGGATTAAATAGAGCATTTAATGATAAAACAAAAGAACAAAGTGGAATGATATGGATGTAAACATAAGCAACCTTTTTTGCTATGAGCATGTGTTTGTTGCTTCTTTATTGGTAACTCTGCCTTTCCATTTCTTTTTAAGTTTATCATATAGAGACGTCAGTAATAAAACTGAAGCTGAACAGAAAATTGTTTTAACTGAGCCCAAGGCAGAGTGCATCTTTGAGTAAACTTCAAAAGTAATCCAGGAAATTAATTCCAAGATGTCTCACATGATGGCATTGATTTTGTTTTTAAAGCAAAGTAGTGCGGAAGGGATAAGAATATGATTTTTCCATCTTTACAATGTATGAAATGACAGGAATCTAGTTGCATAATTAGATAATAATGGGGAGAAAATGTTCCATGATTTTTGATACTGAAAAGAGGTGATCAGGAGTACAATGCCTATGTCAGGAGATGACAATCAAACAATTGGTTAGGGATTCTAACCAATTACATGATGAATTATAAAATTTCTTTCCTGCTTTCAAACACAAATGGGTAAATCTGTTCCACAGCAGTCGCAACAGCCTTTATGTTGGGCCCTGATACTGTGATACTTCCTATTGAAAAAATCTGTAATGTAGCTCTTAGAGATTTTATCCGATAGCACACAGCAGGATGAAGTTCAGGTTCATAACTGTCATGAGGTCTATTGTTCTTTGTGAATTCTGGCAAACGGATTTCAAATGGCATGTTACACACTGCCAAAACATTAACAACCTTAAAATCTGTAAATATTACCTGAAAACCTAGTTTCTGAAGACTGCAGGCTAAGTGTCTGGCACCAAATTTATTATATTTATTATATTATTTCACCCTGTACATGTTCAAGGTGGTTTCTAAGTAAAACAAAAATAAGAAGTTTTAGATGATTCATTGAGTGTAATTGTTTTCCTTAATGATCTGTGTTAAATAAATTTAAAAATATTCCGTGATTCCTGATGCATATATTAGTTTAAAGGGAATAGTGAAGATGATTATAATATCTACCTTTGAGGATAGGTGTGAGGATTTGTATCTCCTGTGCTGTGTATGTATATATACATATATTCAGACATGCATGTCTTGGTTGTTCTTAATTTGAATTGAATAGATAAGTAACTGGCCGAAAGTGGGGGGAACATTTGGAGAAAATAAATTATTTTCAATTCTCCAGTGGGATTTAGATAGTGGACATTTAGCCTACTGTGTTGGTTTTATGTAAATGTATATGCATATATACATGTATATATATGTATACATATATAGTGCCTAGTTCAATGTCACAGTATCTGTGACATTAAATAAATGGTAGCTTCTTATTATTGTTTATGTCAGTACTATAAAATCTATGAAAAATCTAAATATTATTTCTATTTGGCTTTGATATATAGTCCTTATTATACAAATATATAAATATACATGTATATTTATATATGTATAGAAACATATAAATAGATTTTCACTATAAAAGATTCAAAGATTCAAATATAAAAGTAAACTGTGGAAGTTTTTTTTTCTTCCTCTTCCCAGCCTGCCTTCATCCTTAGTGAATACCACTCTTAAGACTTTAGTGTAGGTTTTTCTGCTATGCATTTATTAAAAGCATTTTTTTTATTTATTTGACAGAGGGAGAGAGATCATAAGTAGGCAGAGAGGCAGGCAGAGAGAGAGGGGGAAGCAGGCTCCTTGCCGAGCAGGGAGCCCGATGTGGGGCTCGATCCCAGAACCCTGGGATCATGACCTGAGCTGAAGGCAGAGGCTTAACCCACTGAGCCACCCAGGCGCCCCTTGCTATGCATTTATTAATACAAACATAAACATAAATATAAGTGAAGGTCTTATATGCCTTTATATTTTTACCTATAAGAGATCATGGTACATATATTTTTGGGCAACTTTGTATATCAATCAGTAAATTTTGGTGATATTTCCATGACTGTGCGTATTAGGCATGCCTCATTTTTCTCAAAGGCTCCAGAATATCCCACGATGTGGGTGTACCATATATTATATAATCATCCATCTTTTGATCAACAGCTTGGTCATTTGCAATATTTAGCAATTATAAATGAGTCTGTAATTAACATTCTTTTAGAACCTTTGTGCACTTGTATTTCTGGGGTTTATGTTTCTAGATGTAAAACTTCCCACTCAAATGCACAGTTTTAAAATCTATTAGGTACTGCAAAGTTATCTTTCCAGAAACTTTATGGATATATGTTCTATCATCTGTATGAGTATGCTCCCTTCCCCTACATCCTTGCTCCTTGTATGACTATTACATATTTTTATTATGCTATATACATAATAGAGAAAGGCCAATATGATTCTTGACATCGTGGAAGATGAGGAACCTACAGGAGCTATTCCATGGTCTTCTGGACAGGCCAGGGCATTACAAAATGACTGGCATTAAATCCTCTTAAACATTTTGCTGCAAACACTGCCGCAGAATGTCTTAGAACTGACAAAGCTTGTAGAACTTTATAAACTTTCGAAATTTTCCCAAGAAGGTTGCTCTTAAAGAAATTCTTCCTAAAAGATTATCATCTACTGTTTGTTTTCAGATTTATTATATACATTTCTCATTGTTTTTATTATTTTTGTCTTTATTCTCACATCAAGAAAGCTTTATGCCTCTGCTAAAACTACAAAGTATTTGAAGAATGTTAATACTTGCTTTCCCGTATTTTCTAGGTAATACATGAAATTTTGATTGAAGTAATTAATGTGATAAGAATGATCTGTTATCTAGATAAAATAATCAGATGAAACATTTAAAAACTTAGATTTGCTTAATTCTATGATAGTTAACATACAGTGTTGTATCAGCTTCAGGTATATAATATGGTGATTCAACAATTCCATTTTTACTCAGTGCTCATCAAGATAAATCTATTAAAAACTTGAATTTTCTTCCACAGCATTCTTAGAAAGTTTTTATAGTATTATATTATTGATGACCATTTTCCCCACACTTTTTAAAAAATCAATATGTTAATGGATGAATTCAAACAAGTAGTTAAAAAACAATTTGTTCTTTGTAATGTTATTTTCATTCAGGCAATATTTATCTATATCTTTTAAGATATAGAATTATTGATGATAGAATGGAAACAGTTTATATTTCTTTATCCAATATTTCATATAAAGTAGGACTGGGGGAAAAATTTGAGCAATAAAAGTAAATCAACATTTACTGAGCATCTACTATTTGCCTGACACAATGATCTAAAATCCATCTTTTCCCATATGCATATAGGAGTATTAGCTGACAATTTACTTAATGTATTGTTATATAAATACAAACAGTTGTATATTCTTGTAAGATTTTCTAAAATGTAATAGAAAAATCAAGAATGTCTAGTTCCTTGGCAGATGCATGTTTACTAATTGAAAATAAGATCTTCTTTATTGATTTTTTTAAATGATGAATTATGCCAAAGGGCTCAGAGAAGTCATACATATTTCAACTAGATTTAAAAAAAAATGCCTCAGTGGGCCAAGAAAAGACAGATTTCTGCATTTTCATACATGCTTGGCTCATTCTAAATTACAGCAATGTTTCCTTACTACCAAAATTCTCAAGATAAAAATTCGTAGCACAACTGCTTGCTAAGCAAAAGGAAAAACATAAATTGTATCTGTGCTGAGCAAATGGATTTGGAAACTGACTTTTATTTGGCTTCCCGCTCCCCTTGCAGAACAGAGTTTTTGCTGATTCTGTTGAGGATCTGGCTAAGGTCAAGCAGATAATCTGATTGACAATGAACTGATCTAAAAAAGGGTATACCAAAATAGATGTTCTCTGTTTTGTAAACAGCAGTGATTCTTTTAACCTCACCAGTTTTGATCTGGAAAAACTAACTGCTCACCACAGTTCCTTTTTCTAAGAACAAAATAGTTTCTCTGTTTAAAAGAGGTCCAACAATCCACCTATAATTATTTTATTACAATAAAATTATGAAAAGTTACTTAGAAGTCTTTTCACTCAGAAACAATCACTTAGGATAAAACATATGCCCATTTCAAACTGTCCAGTAAAGCTAATTTAAATCACTGACATGTTCTTGCATTCCCCTCAAAAAACACACTTCCTGTTGTTTTTTTTTTTTTAACATGTGGGTTACCTAAAGTTTGCGAGAAGTCAAGTAACCCACATTTATTTTCAGGAACTTTCATCCCTTTTCATTTATTTTCTCACATTGTAATTGCTAGTTCATGCAAATATATTTTTATTATGATTCTACTGCTTTCATCTCTCATATTTTTGTGTATCAATATACAAATTCCCAAGGCTTGCTGTAAGTTTTGTTTCTAGTGTTGCCAGAGAGATGAAAACAAAGCAGATGATAATGACATCTTTTATATATACTGGATTATCCATTTTTTTGAATGATTATTGTTTATGTTTAAGTTTATTCTTGTGCCTACCTATATTTTGCATTTTGACTTCGTGGAGAAGGAGTTGGAAACTCATGGTCAATGAAAATTTGACAGTCATGTAATATTCAGCTTCTAGTGATAGTTATATTTATTTTCCTTATATAAATAATTTCTACTAATGTAATGCAAACTGGTTCCAACATATAGGATTGAATACATGTTTACTCTCACTCCTTCCCTAAAGTCTACTAAAATGTAAACAAAGAGATTTTGGAAAGGCATAAAATGTCAAGGACAAATAGAACAGAAGTGACAAAGAAAGCAATGACATTTTGAGACTATAAAGCAGAAAAAGAAAATCACGCGCACACACACACACACACACACACACACACAATTTAATCTTCCTTTCTTGTTCAATTTTTCTCCTTTATACTTATTACTTGGCTCTGCCTAGTGTGTGAATCTCAGCCAGAACAGACTCTGCTTGAACTGTTAGGGCATAATTTCCCAGTAGAAGTGGAGCATGTGTTACCATGTCCTAGAATCTGAATCTTCCTCTTCCCCAGTGAAGATCCAGTTGGTAGAGGTTCAATTTGAATATTAGCTCATGATGTTATCTTCCAAATAGTCTATAAAGTTTGTAATGATGTTCCTGTAATTCTGCGTTTTCATAGATACTCATAATGGGAAGTTTGGAGGCTTTTTTAGTTCACTGCCATTTAAACAGGAAGACTGGAAAGATTTCTTCTTGTTATACATTTTTGATTTTGTGCTTTAAACTTTTATACTAGATTAAGTTTAGTAGGAAATCCTTCTTCCAACTTTTAAATAAAACAATCTTGGCCAACAGAACATGAGCAGAACTTTTGTATGGAATTTTAGGCAGAACTCTTAAAGGGAAGTAATATTCTGGTCCCTTCCTATTCTCTGTATGCTGGGTGAAATACAGATAGGGTTTTGCAGTATCTTCAAACCAGTCAACCTATAAATGTTGGAAAAATAAGAGAAAGGAACCTGAATCTATAATTATTTTGCAGACACACATTATGCTAGGAAAATAAAATGACTTATTTTAGCTGTGTTATTTTGGTTCTCTGTTATAATTTGTATGAAATGAATTGTGTTCCCCCAAAATTCATGTGTTGAAGCTCTCATCCCAAATCCGACTGTATTGGAGATAGGACCTATAAGGAGGTTACAAAGGTTAAGTAAGGTCATGAGGGTGGGATTGTAACCTGATAACACTTGTGTCCTCATAAGACTAAGAAGAGACACCAGATCTCTCTTTTTCTCTCTTCAGGGTGAAGGTAATGGGAGGACACAATGAGAAGGCAGCCATCTGCCAGCCAGGAAGAGAGGCTTTGCTAGAAACCAGTGTTGACCTTGGACTTCCAGCCTTCGGAACTGTGAGAATGTGAAAAAATAACTTTCTATTGTTCAAGCCACCCAGTCTATGGTATTATGTTATGGCAACACGAGCTGACTAATACATAATCCAAACCTAAAGATTAAGTAATATGAAATTTGGTTCTGAAAAGTGGGATGTGGCATATAATAAAACCTAAGCTATGTTGTATTGGATCTATAGTCAAGTTCTAGCAACAAGACACTTATATTGCATAGTTGCAAAACTGATATTCTTATTCATAGCATGGCAAAACATTTTGTTAACACAGTGTGTTTATTGTCTGTAGTTCCCAGTGTATTGTTGGAGTAACCCAAGAAGTTGGTATGTGTTTTCTATTTCTTGCCATCTTCAGCAGGTAGAAAAGGAAGGGAATATAGCTCTCCAAGGGATGTTCTTTCTGATTTCAAACTTAAATTTGAATAAGATTCAGGTAATATATGACCTTGTAGCATTTAAAGATGCCTTTACTTTCCCCAGAGTTGAAGCAGATATAAGGGATAACTTCGAAGAAACAGCTTTGGAGGATAAGCCAATGCTTCCAAACATTTCTGAAATGTTTCTATGAACCAGTGGGAAGTAACCCAGAATTAAAGTTGCAGTTGAAATTGTTGCCTTTCATCCAAGCCTGTTGTTTGAAGATGGTCTCAAGGGATCATACATTAAGTTGTGGGCAAGGGAGAAGGATTAGTCATAACAGAGGGGACAGAAAATAAAACAATGCAATTTTCAGGAATAAAATTTATGCCTAGGGAGGAGTCAAGATGGCGGAGAAGTAGCAGCCTGAGACTACATCAGGTAGCAGGAGATCAGCTCGATAGCTTATCTAAACATTGCAAACACCTACAAATCCAACGGGAGAGCGAAGAGAAGAAGAACAGCAACTCTAGAAACAGAAAATCAACCACTTTCTGAAAGGTAGGACTGGCGGAGAAGTGAATCTAAAACGACGGGAAGATAGACCGCGGGGGGAGGGGCCGGCTCCCGGCAAGCGGCGGAGCAACGGAGCACAAAATCAGGACTTTTAAAAGTCTGTTCCACTGAGGGACATTGCTCCAGGGGCTAAACCGGGGTGAAGCCCACGCGGGGTCAGCGTGGCCCCAGGCCCCGCAGGGTCACAGAAGGATCGGGGGTGTCAGAGTGTCGGAGAGCTCGCAGGTATTAGAACGGAGAAGCCGGCTGCAGAGACAGAGCCGAGGACTGAACTCTCAGCTCGGGGTTACCTTGAACTGGTCGCGGGCTGGGTGAGCTCGGAGCGCGGCTAGAGGCTGGGGATACGGGAGTGATTGGGTGCTGTCCTCTGGGGGCGCACTGAGGAGTGGGGCCCCAGGCTCTCGGCTCCTCCGGGCCGGAGACTAGGAGGCCGCCATTTTCATTCCCGTCCTCCGGAGCTCTACGGAAAGCGTTCAGGAAACAGAAGCTCCCAAAAGTGAACCCGAGCCAATTACTTAGTCCGGCCGCCGGTAAGGGCGGTGCAATCCCGCCTCGGGCAAAGACACTTGAGAGTCACTACAACAGGCCCCTCCCCCAGAAGATCAACAAAATATCCAGCCAGGACTAAGTTCATTTATCAAAGAGAAAGCAGGTTCAATTCCTGACAGCAGAGCAATTCCAGAGGAGGAGAAAGCAAAGCACGGAACTCATGGCTTTCTCCCCATGATTCTTTAGTCTTGCGGCTACTTCAATTTTTTTTTCTTTTTTCAATTTTTTTTTCTTTTTTCTTTTTTCTTCTTCTGCTAAATTTTTTAAAACTTTTACCCTTTTCTTTTTTAACGTTTTTTGACTAGTTCATCTAAATATATATATTTTTTCTTTCTTTTTTATATTTTTTTATTTGTTTTATTTTTTAAATTTTTTTCTTTATTTTTCCTTTTTTTTTTTTTCTTTTCTTTTTTTTTCAGAACCTGTTTTTATCCCCTTTCTCCCCCCCACAATTTGGGGTCTCTTCTGATTTGGTTACAGCGCATTTTTCTGGGGTCTTTGCCACCCTTTTAGTAGTTTATTTGCTCCTTCATATCCTCTTATCTGGACAAAATGACAAGGCGGAAAAAATCACCACAAACAAAAGAACAAGAGACAGTACCAAAGGCTAGGGACCTAATTAACACAGACATTGGTAATATGTCAGATCAACAGTTCAGAATGACGATTCTGAACATTCTAGCCGGGCTCGAAAAAGGCATGGAAGATATTAGAGAAACCCTCTCTGGAGATATTAAAGCCCTTTCTGGAGAAATTAAAGAACTAAAATCTAACCAAGTTGAAATCAAAAAAGCTATTAATGAGGTGCAATCAAAAATGGAGGCTCTCACTGCTAGGATCAATGAGGCAGAAGAAAGAATTAGTGATATAGAAGACCAAATGACAGAGAATAAGGAAGCCGAGCAAAAGAGGGACAAACAGCTACTGGACCATGAGGGGAGAATTCGAGAGATAAGTGACACCATAAGACGAAACAACATTAGAATAATTGGGATTCCAGAAGAAGAAGAAACAGAGAGGGGAGCAGAAGGTCTATTGGAGAGAATCATTGGAGAGAATTTCCCTAATATGGCAAAGGGAACAAGCATCAAAATCCAGGAGATGCAGAGAACCCCCCTCAAAGTCAACAAGAATAGGTCCACACCCCGTCACCTAATAGTAAAATTTACAAGTCTTAGTGACAAAGAGAAAATCCTGAAAGCAGCCCGAGAAAAGAAGTCTGTAACATACAATGGTAAAAATATTAGATTGGCAGCAGACTTATCCACAGAGACCTGGCAGGCCAGAAAGAGCTGGCATGATATATTCAGAGCACTCAATGAGAAAAACATGCAGCCAAGAATACTCTATCCAGCTAGGCTATCATTGAAAATAGAAGGAGAGATCAAAAGCTTCCAGGACAAACAAAAACTGAAAGAATTTGCAAACACCAAACCAGCTCTACAGGAAATATTGAAAGGGGTCCTCTAAGCAAAGAGAGAGCCTAAAAGTAGTAGATCAGAAAGGTACAGAGACAATATACAGTAACAGTCACCTTACAGGCTACTAATGGCACTAAATTCATATCTCTCAATAGTTACCCTGAATGTTAATGGGCTAAATGCCCCAATCAAAAGACACAGGGTATCAGAATGGATAAAAAAACAAAACCCATCAGTATGTTGCCTACAAGAAACTCATTTTAGACGCGAAGACACCTCCAGATTTAAAGTGAGGGGGTGGAAAACAATTTACCATGCTAATGGGCATCAGAAGAAAGCTGGGATGGCCATCCTTATATCAGATCAATTAGATTTTAAGCCAAAGACTATAATAAGAGATGAGGAAGGACACTATATCCTACTCAAAGGGTCTGTCCAACAAGAAGATCTAACAATTTTAAATATCTATGCCCCTAACGTGGGAGCAGCCAACTATATCAACCAATTAATAACAAAATCAAAGAAACACATCAATAATAATACAATAATAGTAGGGGACTTTAACACTCCCCTCACTGAAATGGACAGATCATCCAAGCAAAAGATCAACAAGGAAATAAAGCCCTTAAATGACACACTGGACCAGATGGACATCACAGATATATTCAGAACATTTCATCCCAAAGCAACAGAATACACGTTCTTCTCTAGTGCACATGGAACCTTCTCCAGAATAGATCACATCCTGGGTCACAAATCAGGTCTCAACCGGTATCAAAAGATTAGGATTATTCCCTGCATATTTTCAGACCACAATGCTCTGAAGCTAGAACTCAATCACAAGAGGAAAGCTGGAAAGAACCCAAATACATGGAGACTAAAGAGCATCCTTCTAAAGAATGAATGGGTTAACCAGGAAATTAAAGAAGAATTGAAAAAATTCATGGAAACAAATGATAATGAAAACACAACAGTTCAAAATCTGTGGGACACAGCAAAGGCAGTCCTGAGAGGAAAATATATAGCGGTACAAGCCTTTCTCAAGAAACAAGAAAGGTCTCAAGTACACAACCTAACCCTACGCGTGAAGGAGCTGGAGAAAGAACAAGAAAGAAACCCTAAACCCAGCAGGAGAAGAGAAATCATAAAGATCAGAGCAGAAATCAACGAAATAGAAACCCAAAAAACAATAGAAAAAATCAATGAAACTAGGAGCTGGTTCTTTGAAAGAATCAATAAGATTGATAAACCCCTGGCCAGACTCATCAAAAAGAAAAGAGAAAGGACCCAAATCAATAAAATCATGAATGAAAGAGGAGAGATCACAACTAACACCAAAGAAATACAGACAATTATAAGAACATACTATGAGCAACTCTACGCCAACAAATTTGACAATCTGGAAGAAATGGATGCATTCCTAGAGACATATAAACTACCACAACTGAACTAGGAAGAAATAGAAAACCTGAACAGGCCCATAACCAGTAAGGAGATTGAAACAGTCATCAAAAATCTCCAAACAAACAAAAGCCCAGGGCCAGACGGCTTCCCAGGGGAATTCTACCAAACATTTAAAGAAGAACTCATTCCTATTCTCCTGAAACTGTTCCAAAAAATAGAAATGGAAGGAAAACTTCCAAACTCATTTTATGAGGCCAGCATCACCTTGATCCCAAAACCAGACAAGGATCCCACCAAAAAAGAGAACTACAGACCAATATCCTTGATGAACACAGACGCAAAAATTCTCACCAAAATACTAGCCAATAGGATTCAACAGTACATTAAAAGGATTATTCACCACGATCAAGTGGGATTTATTCCAGGGCTGCAGGGTTGGTTCAACATCCACAAATCAATCAATGTGATAGAACACATTAATAAAAGAAAGAACAAGAACCATATGATACTCTCAATAGATGCTGAAAAAGCATTTGACAAAGTACAGCATCCCTTCCTGATCAAAACTCTTCAAAGTGTAGGGATAGAGGGCACATACCTCAATATTATCAAAGCCGTCTATGAAAAACCCACAGCAAATATCATTCTCAATGGAGAAAAACTGAAAGCTTTTCCGTTAGGGTCAGGAACACGGCAGGGATGTCCATTATCACCACTGCTATTCAACATAGTACTAGAAGTCCTAGCCTCAGCAATCAGACAACAAAAAGAAATTAAAGGCATCCAAATTGGTAAAGAAGAAGTCAAACTATCTCTCTTCGCAGATGATATGATACTATATGTGGAAAACCCAAAAGACTCCACTCCAAAACTGCTAGAACTTGTACAGGAATTCAGTAAAGTGTCAGGATATAAAATCAATGCACAGAAATCAGTTGCATTTCTGTACACCAACAACAAGACTGAAGAAAGAGAAATTAAGGAGTCAATCCCATTTACAATTGTACCCAAAACTATAAGATACCTAGGAATAAACCTAACCAAAGAGACTAAGAATCTATACACAGAAAATTATAAAGTACTCATGAAAGAAATTGAGGAAGACACAAAAAAATGGAAAAATGTTCCATGCTCCTGGATTGGAAGAATAAATATTGTGAAAATGTCTATGCTACCTAAAGCAATCTACACATTTAATGCAATCCCTATCAAAATACCATCCATTTTTTTCAAAGAAATGGAACAAATAATCCTAAAATTTATATGGAACCAGAAAAGACCTCGAATAGCCAAAGGAATATTGAAAAAGAAAGCCAAAGTTGGTGGCATCACAATTCCGGACTTCAAGCTCTATTACAAAGCTGTCATCATCAAGACAGCATGGTACTGGCACAAAAACAGACAAATAGATCAGTGGAACAGAATAGAGAGCCCAGAAATCGACCCTCAACTCTATGGTCAACTAATCTTCGACAAAGCAGGAAAGGATGTCCAATGGAAAAAAGACAGCCTCTTCAATAAATGGTGCTGGGAAAATTGGACAGCCACATGCAGAAAAATGAAATTGGACCACTTCCTTACACCACACACGAAAATAGACTCCAAATGGATGAAGGACCTCAATGTGAGAAAGGAATCCATCAAAATCCTTGAGGAGAATGCAGGCAGCAACATCTTCGACCTCAGCCGTAGCAACATCTTCCTAGGAACAACGGCAAAGGCAAGGGAAGCAAGGGCAAAAATGAACTATTGGGATTTCATCAAGATCAAAAGCTTTTGCACAGCAAAGGAAACAGTTCACAAAACCAAAAGACAACTGACAGAATGGGAGAAGATATTTGCAAACGACATATCAGATAAAGGGCTAGTATCCAAAATCTATAAGGAACTTAGCAAACTCAACACCCAAAGAACAAACAATCCAATCAAGAAATGGGCAGAGGACATGAACAGACATTTCTGCAAAGAAGACATCCAGATGGCCAACAGACACATGAAAAAGTGCTCCACGTCACTCGGCATCAGGGAAATACAAATCAAAACCACAATGAGATATCACCTCACACCAGTCAGAATGGCTAAAATTAACAAGTCAGGCAATGACAGATGCTGGCGAGGATGTGGAGAAAGGGGAACCCTCCTCCACTGTTGGTGGGAATGCAAGCTGGTGCAACCACTCTGGAAAACAGCATGGAGGTTCCTCAAAATGTTGAAAATAGAACTACCCTATGACCCAGCAATTGCACTACTGGGTATTTACCCTAAAGATACAAACATAGTGATCCGAAGGGGCATGTGTACCCAAATGTTTATAGCAGCAATGTCTATAATAGCCAAACTATGGAAAGAACCTAGATGTCCATCAACAGATGAATGGATAAAGAAGAGGTGGTATATATACACAATTGAATACTATGCAGCCATCAAAAGAAATGAAATCATGCCATTTGTGACGACGTGGATGGAACTAGAGCGTATCATGCTTAGTGAAATAAGTCAATCGGAGAAAGACAACTATCATATGATCTCCCTGATATGAGGACATGGAGAAGCAACATGGGGGTTTAGGGGGATAGGAGAAGAATAAATGAAACAAGATGGGATTGGGAGGGAGACAAACCATAAATGACTCTTAATCTCACAAAACAAACTGGGGGTTGCTGGGGGGAAGTGGGATTGGGAGTGGGGGAGGGGGCTATGGATATTGGGGAGGGTAAGTGCTATCGTGAGTGCTGTGAAATGTGTAAACCTGATGATTCACAGACCATCATATGTTTATTAAAAAAAAAAAATTTGGAAGGGGAGGCGAACCATAAGAGACTATGGACTCTGAAAAACAACCTGAGGGTTTTGAAGGGTCAGGGGTGGGAGGTTGGGGGAACAGGTGGTGGGTAATGGGGAGGGCACGTTTTGCATGGAGCACTGGGTGTTGTGCAAAAAGAATGAATACTGTTACGCTGAAAAAATAAAAAAATGGGAAAAAAAATTTATGCCTAGATGAGATCATTGTCTGTGGTTACTTCTATAAGAAACCACGACAAACAGAAGTGAAATACGATAAATTTTAAGCGTATAACATTACCAAACAAAAGACAACCCAGCTATAGCAACTGTATGATTGTTCAAATTCTTAAGTTCTAACAGTGAGGTCCAAACCCGTACCTGCAGAAAGACCTATAAACTCCAAAGAAGGGCATGATTCCCAATGACATTTTCAGACGATGTCCCCCAAAATATAGGAAAAAGAAGAATCACATAGAGGGACAGGTCAGGGACTACTAGGTTAGGAAGTTCCTCCAACAGACTAAAACCAAGTGCTGTCAGATGGACCAAACAAGGAATTTTCTCTATTGTAAGGACAGGAAGTCTCTACAAATTCTGTTTGCAAGATTCAATATTTGCAAAAAACCCCTATTGATTGCTGTATGCACTCCCTTTATCTCCTTAGAACAATAGTGTTTGGTTTTAGTTTTTCTGTTCCCATTCCGCAATTCTATACTGGCTGTGAGGAAGAAAAATAAACTGCTTTTTAATCTGAAGGTTTAATTTATAGATGGATGGAATATAAAGAGCCACATATGGGCCTTTGAAAGGACTGCACATTCCCTGGGACCCTTAACTTTGAGCTAAATGCAGTAACGATGTAATTCTGTCTGGGAAATGGCATACATGGACATTTGGGTGCACTGTGGCAGAAATTGTTAATTATCCTTCAATATCTACTCTCTATTTTGATTTGTAATAGAAAGATTCATCTTTACCTAGACACATAGCTAAGTGGCTGACCAGAAGAGAGCTAAATTTCCAGAAAACTCTTGATCTGTGACCAAGCTCTCACTCTGGCTAACTTCTAGATTGTTAATTTAAAACAAAAAGGAGTTGTATTTAAGGATAGTACATTGATCCTAATAAAGTGCACACAGCACAGACTCCACTGTGCTGTATAATCTCTTCCAAACCCATACATGTTGATGCAAAAGTTGGATATTCATCCTTTCTGATGGCTGAATAATATTCCAGTGTGTATATGGACCACATCTTCTTTATCCATTCGTCTGTTGAAGGGCATCTTGGCTCTTTCCACAGTTAGCTATTGTGGACATTGCTGCTATGAACCGTGAGGTGCATATGGCCCTTCTTTTCCTTACATCTGTATCTGTGGGGTAAATACACAGTAGTGCAATTGCCAGGTCATAGAGTAGCTCTATTTTTAATTTTTTGAGGAATTGCCGTACTCTTTTCCAAAGTGATTGCACCAACTTGCATTCCCACCAACAGTTTAAGAGGGTTCCCCTTTCTCTTCATCCTCTCCGACATTTGTTGTTTCTTGCCTTGTTAATTTTTGGCAGTCTAACTGGTATAAGGTGGTATCTCAATGTAGTTTTGATTTAAATTTCCCTGATGGCTAATGATGGTGAAGAACAATTTTTCATGTGTCTGTTAGCCATCGGTATGTCTTCTTTGGAGAAGTGTCTGTCTATTTCTTCTGCCCATTTTTTGACTTGATTGTTTTTTGGGTGTTGAGTTTGAGAAGTGTTTTATAGGCCTTGGATATCAGCCCTTTGTCTGTAGTATCATTTGCAAATATCTTCTACCATTCCGTGGGCTGCCTCTTTGTTTTGTTGTTTGTTCCCTCTGCTGTGCAGAAGCTTTTGATCTTGATGAAGTCCCAAAAGTTCATTTTCACTTCTGTTTCTTTTGCCTTTGGAGAAGTATCATGAAAGAAGTTGCCGTGGCCAATGTTAAGGTGGTTACTGTCTAGGTTCTCCTCTAGGATTTTGATGGATTCCTGTCTCACTTTGAGGTCTTTCATCCATTTTGAACTTATCTTTGTATGTGGTGTAAGAGAATGGTCAAGCTTCATTCTTCTGGATATAGCTGTCCAATTTTCCCAATACCGTTTATTGAAGAGAATGTCTTTTATCGGTTGGATATCTCTTCCTACTTTGTTGAATATTAGTTGACCGTAGAGTTGAGGGTCCATATCTGGGCTCTCTACTCTGTTCCATTGGTCCACATGTTTTTGTGCCAGTACCATGCTGTCTTGGTGATCACAGCTTTGTAATAAAGCTTGAAATCAGACAATGTGTTGCTCTCAGCTTTGTTTGTTTTTTTTTTTTTTTTTTTTTCCAACATTTCCTTGGCAACTTGGGGTCTTTTCTGGTTCCATACAAATTTTAGGATTTTTTTGTTCCAGCATTTTGAAAAACATGGTACAATTTTGATCAGGATGGGATTGAAAGTATATATATCTCTGGGCAGCATAGACATTTTAACAATGTTTATTCTTCTGATCCATGAGCATGGTATGTCTTTCCATCTTTTTGTGTCTTCTTCAATTTCTTTCATGAGTGTTCTGTAGCTCCTAGAGTATAGATCCTTTACCTCTTTCATTAAGTTTATTCCAAGGTATCTTATGGTTTTTTGGTGCTATTGTAAATGGAATAGATTCTCTAATTTCCCTTTCTACAGTTTCTTTGTTAGTGTATAAGAAGGCAACTGATTTCTGTGCATTGATTTTGTATCCTGCTACATTACTGAATTGCTGTATGAGTTCTAGCAATTTGTGGGGCGAGTCTTTTGGGTTTTCCATATAAAGTATCATGTTGGGGCACCTGGGTGGCTCAGTGGGTTAAAGCCTCTGCCTTCAGCTTGGGTCACGATCCCAGGGTCCTGGGATCGAGCCTCATATCGGGCTCTCTGCTCAGCAGGGAGCCTGCGTCCTCCCCTCTCTCTCTCTCTCTCTGTCTGCCTCTCTGCCTACTTGTGATCTCTCTGTCAAATAAATAAATAAAATCTTTAAAAAAATAAAAAAAAATACTTCCCCCTAGCTGCCCTCAAGACATTTTCTCTAGATTTAAGATTCAGGTGTTTCACCATCACATGCCTGGAGGTCGCTCTACCCTCATTGATCTCGGGGGGTGTCCTCTCTGCCTCTAGGACACGAACACTTGTTTCATTCCCCAGATTAGGGAAATTCTCAGCTAAGATTTGCTCAACTATATCTTCTAGTCCCCTCTCTCTCTCCACCCCTTCAGGAATCCCAATAATTCTGACATTGGAATGTTTCATGGCATCATTTATTTCTCTAATTGTGTTTTCATGGATTCTAGGCTATTTGTTCCAGGCCTCCTCCTGATCCTTCTTTTCTATCAGCTTGTCTTCTAGATCACTAATTCAATCTTCTGCTTCTTTTACCCTATAAATGTTAGGGAATCTAGATTAGATTGGATCTTCTTTTTTTTTTTTCCTTTTTATTTATTTTTTCAGCGTAACAGTATTCATTGTTTTTGCACAACACCCAGTGCTCCATGCAAAACGTGCCCTCCCTATTACCCACCACCTGTTCCCCCAACCTCCCACCCCTGACCCTTCAAAACCCTCAGGTTGTTTTTCAGAGTCCATAGTCTCTTATGGTTCGCCTCTCCTTCCAAATTTTTTTTTTTTTTAATAAACATATAATGTATTTTTATCTCCAGGGATACAGGTCTGTGAATCACTAGGTTTACACACTTCACAGCACTCACGATAGCACATACCCTCCCCAATGTCCATAGCCCCCTCCCCCTCTCCCAATCCCACCTCCCCCCAGCAACCCCCAGTTTGTTTTGTGAGATTAAGAGTCATTTACGGTTTGTCTCCCTCCCAATCCCATCTTGTTCCATTTATTCTTCTCCTATCCCCCTAAACCCCCATGTTGCTTCTCCATGTCCTCATATCAGGGAGATCATATGATAGTTGTCTTTCTCTGATAAAGAAGATGTGGTATATATACACAATGGAATACTATGCAGCCATCAAAAGAAATGAAATTTTGCCATTTGCGACGACGTGGATGGAACTAGAGCGTATCATGCTTAGTGAAATAGATTGGATCTCTTTGATAGCATTTTTAAGTTCTGTCAGATCAGCTCTCACTTCTGCCCTTAGAGAATCTATGTTCCTACTAATGCTTTCCCCCAACCTAGCTATTGTCTGCATAATAGTTACCCTGAATTCTATTTCCAGTATCTTGCTTATGTCCATATCCATTAGTTCAGTGGCAGAGGTCACAGTTTTTTGAATTTTTTCTCTGTTGGGGGTTCCTCCTCTTAGTCATTCTGGTAAGAGGTGGTTGAGGGAATGTGCAGAGTCCAAACTATTGACCACAATCCAAGCAAGGTGCACATTTTTTATATAGGGACTTTAGGGTTCTTGGCCTCTTGTTCTTTCAGCCAGTCTTCTTGGGGGAGGAGCCTGCCATGTTGTTACTCAGGCAACTCTGTTTGGGCAGAGTTGCTTTGCCCCTTGTGGTGGGGGTTGGGCTCAGTGAAAACTGGCTTTAGGGGTCTTTTGTCCTCTGGTGGCTTTCCCTTGTGGGTTTCTGTGTCCTTTCCAAGAGTCAGAGCAGAAAAAATTGTGTCCAAACTTGTGTCTCAGAATAGAGAGATCACAAACCTTTCTCAAGAAAGCCCTCCAGATCACACTGACTCTGTTTTTGTCTGTGCTGCTAAAAACTCCAGCGACCTGGGTTGTGTGCCCCATAGCAGCTTCCAGGTCCAGGCACATCTCTGCCCTTTGTGCTTCTAAAATTGCCAGCTGTCCCCATTTCACAATGTCACACCCCCACCCCAGCACCAGGTTTCAGGCTGGGGGGCTGCCCTAAAGTTCTTTCCCTGTGGCTACCGGTCTGTGGTCTGAGAGTCTGTGCCTGGGCCCCAGCATGGGACGCTTTTGTGCTTCTGTGTTATTTCACCTTCCTGGTGCCAGTGCTTATGGTGGCTCCCTGCCCCTTCTGTTTATCTTCCAATACCTGCCCACAGAATCACGGCTCCCCACTTCATACCTTGAAAACAGCTGTCAGAGTTATTATGTTGGTATAGATCCTGATATATCTTTTTATATCTCAGGTTGATTTTGTGGGTGTTCAGAGTGGTCTGGCAGCTGTCTAGATCAATTCAAGAGACCAGTTGAAATAGTTTCCCTACTCCTCTGCCATCTTGGCCCTAGTCTCAGTTTTGAAGACAATATAAAAATGTGAACAAGTTCTTTAAAATTTTATATTAATTGCATGTCAAATGATACATTTCAGATAAATTAGGTCAAATAAAACAGAAAAGTTATTAAAATAACTTTTCCTGGTTCTATGTACTTTTTTAATTTGGTTACTAGAAATTTAAATTGCATATTGTGACTGGCATTCTATATCTACTGGGCACCACTGCCCTGTAACTTGAATGATGTCTACTGAATGTTGTGATTGGAAACCCTAACTCTGCCTCCTTTGCCCTCTTTTTACCATCTGACTGGTTGAAATGAGGACTTGGAGTGGCCATTTTAGATTACATGTCAAGATTAACATGCTAGAGATGTTAGAATAATAAGCCAGAGGAAGTATGAATCCATCACAGCATTTTAGGACTGAGCTGAGATACTAACTCAAGAGTTTTACATGACAGAGATAAATTTCTATCCAGTTTAAAATATTGCCTTTTAAATTTATATTACCTAAAGCTAATGTCACTCTTAACAAAAATAACTAAGACACAGAATGAAATATAGTTTTCTGGATTTGCTCAGATAAAGTAACTTCAGCTTTAAAAATGTATATGTTTTGTTTTAAATTTGGGACAAGTTCTTTCTTGAAACAGATTAACCCCAGTACCCCACAAAATTTAAATTATTAAAATACCTTAGATCATTTTACATCTGAAACTAATATAACACTTGATGTTAGCTAACTAGAATTAAAATGAAAACTTAAAACAATACTCTAGAGCACAAAAATAACAATAACTATATGTATAGTATTTTTGGATTATTACTGCAAATAATGCAAATTCAGTTATTTCAATTAGGAGGCTATGTTAAAGTTCATGCACATGAAGAACTCCCTGACATAATTAATCACAATTAGAAAATTACATTTACTCAGTATCAGAAAGATGAAAAATGCATGTTATTCAGACTGTGTTTTATTGAGGTATCAAGGAAGCATGCATTGGGATAGCTCCTGGGTGGGAGAAAGGGAAAAGAAAGTTATTTAGCTGGACCACCTAGCAAAGCCAACACCTGGGTTTAGAAATGCAATTATCTAGGTATGTCTCCCAGAAATTAATCCAGTGATACCATTCCAGAAAAAGTCTTCATTGGTTAAATATGTTTGAGATATAGTGTGTAATATATCCTGTTAGTAAACACTTAAAATGCATTTTTAACTTTATCAGGATTTCTTTAAATATTTATTTATTTATTCCAGAGACAGAGAGAGTGAGTGTGTGAGTAGGGGGAGGGGCAAAGGGAGAGAGAAACCCAAGCAGATTCTGCACTGGGCATGGAGCCTTAAACAGGGCTCAGTCTCATAACCCATGAGATCTTGATCTGAGCTGAACTAAGAGTGGGATTCCTAACCAACTGAGCCACCCAGGTATCCCTAATTTTATAATGATTTTAGAGATTTACAGGAAACTCATTTAACTTTATTAAGTGAATATTTTCTAATATTATTTGAACATTAAACATATTTTCTCTCTTTTTCTCCCCAAATACTAACTATATATCTCTGGAGGAACTGGAACTGAGTAGAACACATAGTGGGAGATACCAGTCAAGAAATTTGAAGGTGAACATCTAACATTTAACTAAAGCTGCTTATCATATTCTAGTTAGGTCGTTCCCCCTGAATTCTAATTCTGAATTAGGTCTTTCCCCCTGAATTCTTGAATTCTTGTTGGAAAAGAACCAAATCAGGATACATATTTCCATCAATTGTTCTCAATATCTTTTAATTTCCATTTGAGAATCCACTTAATTTCTGGGAACCTGTCTCCACAAATCCAGGGCTGGGATCTGAAACCTAGTCTAACAAATCTGTTGTTTCTTTCTATCTTCTTGACTATAATGGTTGGTTCAGAGAATGGTCATATGCATCAAAACTGTGTAGTCAAAGATAATCTATGTATATTTGTTTGGAACACTGTTTCTAGTTTCCATTTATTTTGGGGTTTGGGAGATTTGCTATAGTTTCTCATAATTTTTTACTATTTTATATTCTTGCTCCCCCCTCCCCAGGGTACCTAATCTATCACATTGCCAACATAATTTTTGTGTTTTTCTCTGTAACTAAATTGAGGATTCAAAGGATTTGAGGATGATCCCAAAGAAAAAGATATATCACAAGGGGCAATAGCGACAATTAGCTTTACTTGGTGATGCTTGGACAGAGTTGCTTATGAGAGGAAGTCTTGCATAGCATGTAAGTGTCCAGAGGCTTACAGTGAGGAGGCTACCATCTAGAAGGGGAGGGGAAAAGGGAATTCTTGGGGGGTTAGGGCAATCAGAGAGAGGGATTATGTGTTTACATGATGTCACTTAGAAGTATGGTGGGGGGCACCTGGGCGGCTCAGTTGTTAACCATCTGCTTTTGGCTCAGGGCATGATCTCAGAGTCCTGGGTTGGACCCACGCATCGGGCTCACTGCTCAGCAGGAAGCCTGCTTCTCCCACTCCCACTCTCCCTGTCTGTGTTCTCTCTCGCTGTGCTTCTTCCTGTCAAATAAATAAAACCTTAAAAAAGAAAGAAAGAAAGAAACATGGTGGGGCTATGGGTCAGGGAACTCTGAAGGGCCATAGCAGCTTGGGGTATTATAATCACAAGTTTCTGTCTTTAAAAGGCAAACAGATATGGGATGATGTTTCATAGAATATGCAAAGCAAGCAAGCAAGCTCTAATGGCCCAAAATCTGCTTATTTGGGCTACTTCAAAAATAATTGGATGTGTAAAAACTTGATTTTGACACTGATAGGCTTTGTGCTAACATTTCTTTGCCTACAGTGAAGAAATAAACAACCTAGGGGCAATACCCAGCTACCATCTTTGGCTCTCTTGTGTGACAACCACCTGAATCCCAATTTCCTTGCTTTTATAAATACACAAAGTATAATTTTGAGCAGACATGTTCATTTGATTGAGTGCAAGCCCTCAGAATGTATGTGCCAGAAACAATAGACATACCAAATGCACTGACCATTATTTCATTTTGGCATTTTCCAATTTTATCTGCCTAAATTCTAAGGGATTTGGGAAACATGAAGACACATACAAACAAAAACATATTTATTTTATCTCTAATTAAAGTAGATAAAACCAGGCCTTTATTTATGATAACATATCAGTATTTTGTGAACTAATTACACTGGGAAGCTAGTTATGAGTGGTAGTTGTCTACTCCATGTAATAGCTAACCATGTGATTGCTTAAGTCATTAAGGCCAGCTGTACCCTTTCATTCTTTGGATGTATGGGTAGATTCTCAAAAATCTAATTCAATGACCTAAAAAATCTAACCTTCCTCCAAGGATGTCTAAGAGACACATTTGCTCATCAGCCTCCCTGCCTTTGGTTTCTCTGTATTTGATGTCAATATGGGTGTTAACTCAGAAGCTGACAGGTTTCTATATACCCTAAAATGATTCACATCAAGGATTTAAAAGTCTGGGGTCATGAGTTAACATTTTTGAACTTATTACTCCATGACATTTGTTTTGCTCCTCACTTTTGATAGGGAGATCATGTCCTGAGCCAAGAGTCATGCACCCAACCAACTGTGCCTCCCAGAATCATTCTCAATCAATTGTAAAGACCATTAACTATATGAAAAACAAAAACAAAAACAAACTAACTCTAGCTCTGTTCAGAGGGGACAAAGAAGAACAATATGCCTATTGAACTACATCCCTGAAACACTTCAGAGATAGGTTAAAATTCATGAGAGTGTGTCCTTAATGAGTTGTTTCATTGTTAGGAAGCACAAAGACAACCCAGAGAATGAATATACAGTGGCTGTCTTTTATGTGTGTTTTAACACAAAATTCTTTACAAATATAGGTTTAATTTCTTATTTATACATTAATACTTCATAATGTGGAAATAATGTTACAATCAATAAATGGTCATTAAAATAATGACTTTTTTTGATTCACCAGCCAGTGCTTGCTCTATTCTTCCAATTCCCCTATTTTTATGTAGTTAATTTAATTTGCAATAAATTATTCTAATATTCTTATTCTCTTTTAGCATCCATAATAAAATTTTCACTGAGAATTATTCACAAAGAAATTAAAAAATA
Source organism: Meles meles (assembly GCF_922984935.1). Classification (NCBI taxonomy): domain Eukaryota; kingdom Metazoa; phylum Chordata; class Mammalia; order Carnivora; family Mustelidae; genus Meles; species Meles meles. Next base: position 99,528,022 of record NC_060072.1, read on the forward strand.
TGATGAAAGTGATGATGGAACTAAACATCAATTCAGATCTATATTTACATGTAATTGTGAATATTTCCAAATTCTGCCTTAATTATCTACTCTGATATGTTGACTAGCGCATCTTTCCTAATTATCTAGAAAGAAAATCTGTGCTCCAGGATCCTTTCAGAGTTTATGATTTTGAGTTCTCTGCCACCAAAAATTTACTAAAATTCTAGTTTACTTATTCAGTTAACAAACATTTAAGCTTCTACTCAATGCCTTTTCCAGATGTGAGGGATCCATATAGCTTATTTTATTACTATTGGTGGATATACAATATAAGCAAATGAAATAAACTTTCATATCCCTTTAATGGAAGTCACAAAGAATGTCCACTAAAAGACTGATATTTAATTATAAGATTATACAGTACCTCCCTTTCTCCCATACCTTACGTCACACAAGTAGGGCTCCATTATAATAACAGTGCCTTACGCTGATGAATCTGGCCTCAGGCCAAAATCCTATGTATGATTATTTTTTCAGGTCTGACCATAGGCAATTGCATAGACAATTACAAAGGCTTTATCTAGCAGTCCTCCTTATCCAGGAAAGCTTCCCTCCCCAAAACAGACTGCATTTAGCCCCCTTGGCTGGCCATGCTTTTATGTATTTCTATATTCCCAGCTTTGGTTTTAAAGGCCTATTTCATGGGGATCCTTGGCCAAGCCTTTCTAAGGCATCTCTGCCTAGACCTCCTTATGAGAGGATAGATCCTCCATTCTGACTCAGTAGTTGGGACTGTCCCACTACTATCCACTTCTTTGGTTCTCCCCCCAGCCAATGTACCCTTTAATGCCAATCCCCTGGTCCTCAGTCCATTAAACAGAAGGAGACTTTTGTTCAGGCCATTTTTTCCTTCCTAATTGATACAGCTGACCGTTACCTAGCACCATTTATGGGGGAAAAAATGGAACATTCAGGAACATTCAGGAAGCTGGCATTTTCTCCTATTTAACCTGTTTTTTTATGCTGTAACAGTAGGTAATTAAAAGCTTGACTTTGTTATGGCTTATTGTCTTAATTGGCTACTGTGACACCTAGCATAATAGCTCAGCTCCCAGCTCAGCTCAGTTCTTAATACACAACTAAAAGAGCTGCAAGACACAGACGCTGAGAAAGAGTTCTAGGGAAGCTCAAAGACAACAGAAAATACAACAAGGACACTGGAAGAATTTGAACCTTCGGCCAAGAGTTACAGCAAACATTAAATACAGCCCAATTACTAACCAGATAAAACCTCACACCAATGGCCTATTTATCTCAGTTTCTACTACCTGATATATTATGACTGGGTGTTCTAGAAGGCAAGAAAAAAATATAATTTGAAGAGATGAAATACCAGAAACAGATTTAGATATGATGCAGATGTTGGAATTACCAGAGCATTTAAAATAACAATGGTTATTTTAACAGATAAAGTACACAATGTTCAAGGCAAGGGTTCTAACAGATAAAGTAGACAATGTTCAAGGCAAGCTATAATGTAAGTATATATATGGAAACTCTAAGAATGAATCAAAAGCAAATACTAGAAGTCAAAAACACTGTAAAAGAAATTAAAGAAAGCCTTTGGGGTTATCAACAGACCTGGCATGACTGAGAAAATGTCTTTGAACTTGAAATTTTAATAGAAACTTCTCAAACTGAAATGCAAAGAAAGAGAAGACGAAACAAAGTCAAGACAAGAACTTCAAATAAATATGGGAACATTTCAAAAGGTTCAGCATAAACATAACTGGAATACCAGAAGGAGAAAATAGAACAAAGCAAAAGAATTATCTAAACAAACAATGACCGAGAATTTTTGAAAATTAATTACACCAAATTAAGATTCAAGGAGTTCAGGACTATAACACTGTTTTCATGCATCTAGTTTGCCTGATTTATACTGACTTAATCATTTTTAGCTTCCCCCTGTTTTCTTTAACCTTAGAGATTCTTTACCTGTTCTTATTCTAAATATGCAAATGATGTAATCTTCTTATATTTATACTCTTAACTCTTAGAGCTTCTTTTCCTCAATACTTAATCCTGCTGTTAATGCTTATAATCTTTACCTCTTGCATTGTATCCTTTTATCATAATCTTTCTTCACTCTTACTATAATGTTTTCAATGTCACTGATTTCATATATTTGTTCTGCTATATTTAAATTGGTGTAAAAATCTTTAAATTGTGCTTGAATTCTCAATTTGTATTATTTTAATGTGATCACTTTTATTTTTTTAGAAGATTTTATTTCTTTATTCTAGAGAAAGAGAATGTGTGGGAGAGACAGAGAGAGAATCTGGAGGGGACTCCATGCTGAGCACAGAGCCCCACATGGGGCTTATTCCCATGACTGCAAGATTGTGACCTGAGCTGAAACTAAGAGTCAGAAGCTCAATCTGAGTTGAGCAACCCTTAATGTAATCACTCTTAATTGTTTACTCTTAATTTATTCTAAATTTCTTAGTATTGGACTCTTCATCTTTTATTATTTTAAAATTCTTTTTTTGTGTAAGGACATTCTTAGTAAAAAAAACAAAACAAAACAAAACAAAAAAACCCACTTCTTTGCAATCACCATAAACAGGATATAATAAAAAGCCTTTAGCCCTTATTCATTTTGTGTTTCATTAATTCAATGAATATTTATTGATAATGCACTAGCTACTCAGTGATTTGCATTTTTTAATACATTAGGGAGACACTCATGAAAAATATAGAATTCCCTCTTCATTTAAAGTTTATGTTCTAATGTATATTTGTGTGAGTAGGATGGGAGAGTGAGGTGGTCTCAGAAATAAAAAAGCAGGGGCGCCTGGGTGGCTCAGTGGGTTAAGCCTCTACTTTCCGCTCAGGTCATGATCTCAGGCTCCTAGGATCAAGCCCCACATTGGCCTCTCTGCTCAGTGGTGTTCCTGCCCTCCCACCCCCGCTCTCTCTTCCTGCCTCTCTGCCTACTTGTGATCTCTCTCTCTGTCAAATAAATAAATAAAATCTTAAAAAAAATAAAAAAGCAAATAAATAAAATAAGCATGGTGTGGTCTCATAGTGAACATTTCTAAGGAGAAAATAAAATAATTTGAGAGGTAGAAATCAGGATTTAGGAGTGCTTTGCATTGAGTGGTCAAGGGTAACTTCTCTTACAGAATGAAAAGACCGGAATGAGAAAATGAGACAAAAAAACTGAGAAATATAAATTCTAGGTAGAGACAACTGTGAGGAGGCCCTTAGGTTGTAAACATCCTCATGTTTTCAGGCAACAGAAGGCAGACAGGGAAATTAATAAATGCTAAATGAGAGGCAGGCAAGAGATTAGACAAACGTGGTCACATGCCTGATCCTAAAAGTTTTATCAGATATCATCATAAGTTTTGAGTTTTGTTATAAATGTAGTGACAAGCCTTTCACAGTTCTAATTAACCCTAAAAACAATCTCTCTGCCTGCCATGTAGAAAATGAATTAGAGGTAAGAGTGGACAAAGGAAATGTATTCAGTAGCTCACGTTTGAGGTTTTGGTGACTTATACTAGGGAAAAAGAAATGGAAAAGTGAGACATGGACAGGTTCAAGATATACCTTTTTAAGTAAAACGTGCAGCATTTGATGGTAGGTTATCTGTGAGAGGAAAGATGAAATAAAAAATAATGAGTGGACTTGGGGTTTGTAAATGGGTAGAATAATTATGCCATTTACTGAGCTAGGGAAGACCATATGAGAGGCAGGGGTTATCAAATCCTCTTTTGAATGTTTTAAGTATGGGATGCTTATATATACCCAAGTTCAAACCTAATGGTAGGCTTTTGGAAATATGTGTCTGGGGCTCAGAGGAGATATCTGAGCAATAGAGGTAAAGATTTTAGATTCATCAGCACTGTTAGCTGCTGTGATACTGCGTAAAATAGAGACACAAAAATGATCAGATTTGGCTTCAGGGATATATCATCATTGGCTTTTTTTTTTTTTCATTTTATTTATTTTTTCAGTGTAACAGTATTCATTCTTTTTGCACAACACCCAGTGCTCCATGCAAAACGTGCCCTCTCCATTACCCACCACCTGTTCCCCCAACCTCCCACCCCTGACCCTTCAAAACCCTCAGGTTGCCCCAACCTCCCACCCCTGACCCTTCAAAACCCTCAGGTTGTTTTTCAGAGTCCATAGTCTCTTATGGTTCGCCTCCCCTCCCCAATGTCCATAGCCCGCTCCCCCTCTCCCAATCCCACCTCCCCCCAGCAACCCCCAGTTTGTTTTGTGAGATTAAGAGTCATTTATGGTTTGTCTCCCTCCCAATCCCATCTTGTTTCATTTACTCTTCTCCTATCCCCCTACCCCCCCATGTTGCTTCTCCATGTCCTCATATCAGGGAGATCATATGACATTTGCGATGACGTGGATGGAACTAGAGCGTATCATGCTTAGTGAAATAAGTCATCATTGGCTTTTGAAAGTTCAATGACTGGATGGTGGCTGAATGTGGTTTGGAGTGAGTGAAGGAGTAAAAGTTGAGTTGAGGAAGTTAAGACAGTAAGGATAGAGTTGTGTTGATGAGAAGTATAGGACTGAAGTCAGAAGAATGGAGATAAGGAAAATACCAAATTTTATTAGTCTTCTGATGGAGAGAAATAGATGATGAAGAAGACAGCATAGAACAAAACATCTGAGAAGGTGAGGGGGACCAGGTACTAGAGAAAAATGAAGGGGTTAATGCTGAAAGGAGCAGGAATATTCCTCTGATTTTGATAGAAATAAGCAAAACCAAAAGTATGTGATGAAGAAATGATTTGTTCTTTGACACCAAGAAATTAAAATAGCTTCTTAGGGCTTACTTTTATTTTTTATTAACATATCTGTGTTGTGTCCAATTAATATCCATAGGAGAAAGAGGGAGTGATAGAAATTCAGGATAGAGAAGGAAACATTGTAGGATTGTCTTTTTGAAGCTTGTGAGCATAAATTTAAAGGATCACTAACAATGTTTATGTGATCTTTTTCGGTAGTGTTCAGATGCTAATGTGAGGTATAAGGAACTCTGATTTTTTTAAATATAAAGTTTCTTTTATTCTCCCAGGTAGCCACAGTGAAGACAAAAATAGGGTAAGGAAGTTGAAGGAGTTTGCATCAGATGTGGTAACAAGCACAGTAATGTTAAGCGCAACAATGCATAACAATGATCTTTAATGCACTTCCAATGGTACATCTCATGCTTTGGATACCCAAAATGTATCATTCTTAGTGATTTAGTGTACTGGAAACCTTTCTACAAAGCATTAATTGCTCTGTGTATCTACTTAATGTTGTATTAGAAGTATGAGTTTCATATCATCCATCATCATCTTTTTACAAAACTGCTTTGTACTTAAATATATGTGCATTATTTATATGCAAAAATATTTACTAGATTTGAAGCATTTAGTGTGAGGCCCCCATTACAGGCTTGACTGATTACTTGGGGCTAATGGGAAACAGAGGTTAACAGTCTAGCTTACTAAGAGAAAAATCTAGCTTGAGAAGTAGCTGGGTTCTACTGAATCTGTACCATTATAGTCAAATTTAATCTCTCCAAGCATGAACTTCTTTACATATATAATTATCTATATTTTAATTATTTAAAAGAAAGCTTACATGAAATTTGCTATAGCCTGAAGCCTGACTTATGGTAAGTTTAGCACAATGCTCATAAGTTATTGTTTTTACAAACAAAGGCAGAAAAGTCTTAGAACATGTATCCTGATTGCCCATGTTCAGTTTGCTATAACTTGATCTAAATAGAATCATCTGATAGAATATTTGAAGGCTAAATTTAATATAAATATTAGAAAAATTTCCTTGCCAAGGTAAGGAGTTTAAATTATATACTGAGGCTATGTGTAGTAATTGAAGATTCCTGAACTTAAGTGATCAGAAAATGACACTAAGAACAGTCAGCTGTCATCAGGAAGGAGGCTATATTGCAAGGATTGAAGTTTAAGATGGCAGAACTGGTAAGAAATTCTAGCTCATAATGGGACAGAAGAATCATTGTTACACTAGTGACTTAGTCACTTGATAAACTATAATATTAAGACAAGATAAGTAAAATTCAAAGGAAAGAAAGGAAATTAGAAGTATAAGATGATTAAATGGATAGCTTTCCTATATGAAGTGAGTCGTTTCAAATAGTTACACTATCCTTAGAAAGGAACCTAAAAATTGCCTCCCAGCTCAAGAGTTTTGAAAGAGAACTTATGTATTTCATTGTCGATAGAAAGGAAAAAAAATCATTTATGAGAAACTTAATCCTTAACTTGGAATGATATATGGAAAAAGCATTCCAATACATTTTTGTATAATGTGAAAAACTCCAGACTGAAAAATTAAGTCAAAGTTTAGTCCAGGGACAGTAAAATCCCGAGACCCTGACATAAACAAATACACACCTGTTTTATTAAGACACATAATCAACTCAGGAAAAATCAGATTCCTGCAAATTAAAACATATTAAGAATAATATCACCAAGAGCAGTGATAGTAATCATGGAAAATAATAATAAAAAATAATAAAATTAAGCACTATGAGTTATGAGTTACTGTGATACATATTCAACAGTTACAGGAAAAGATAGCAATAATATTTTCTTAAAACTGGAAATAATGCAATGACCTTCTAACATAAATTTCATTTAAAGAAAGAACACAGTTTAATACGTTAAACAAATCAAAAAGAAATGAAGAGGAAACTGAAAAAAAATTTAATGGGTATTTTAAAGGATTAAATGGCCAACCAGGCAGTAGGAAATGGGTGACCAGAATTTAAAGGAGGGTTAATGATGATAAATAAAGATTTAGCAGCAAACACATCCTTCCAATATTGAAAAGACAGCATTTGTAAACAAGCAAACAAACATACTACAGCTGAGGATAGCTCTGTGAAAAATACCTATTAGGAGGCAAAGATGGTGGACAGCAGTGTTAAATTCAAAAGGAAGTAAATCAAGGACAATGTTTAATTGAATTATTAGAATTTGAAACATGTGGTGTTTCAAATGAGAAACTAGGCATTGTTCAGATGTTCAGTCATAATGTGTTGTCTCCGTTCCTCCTCCTCCTCTCCCTTCCCCTCTTTCTCTACTAAAGCACATCAAATAATGTGATTGATAGTGGGTAAATGAAACTTATGTCTTTTGATCTGAAATTCTGATGCCAACCAAATCTGACTTAACACTTTTCCATTTCTTTATTTTTAGAGTGCTATTATTAGAACAATTTGACAGGGAAATACATGTGAAATTGAGAAAGACTTGAGTGATGCTGTGTGCCAGGATGAATATATTATGTGGTATGTTTGATTTTAATAGTGCATTTAAAATAATATGGTAGGAAGATCTGATTTTGCCAGAAAGCATGAACTGAATAATTTATTTTATAATATAAATTTATCCATTGAATCAACGTGTAGTATTTAGCCACCTTTTCTATATTTAGTTTTCATTCATGTCATAAATTTTAATGGATTCTTTAAAGCAGCTAGGTTATAAATTGTGAATTCATATAAATGATAATGCACAGTTACATGTGACAAATTCATGAGCAGAAATATGTAGTGAAATATTTCTTAAGGGATATTTGTACATTTATCAATTCCTCCTAAAATTTAAATGTGAAATTATTAATAGTTCAACTTTTACTAATAGAGTATTTAAGAATAAATAACCTAGTTTTACTGTTTAAAAGTCACTATAGGTGTGCAAGCTATAAACTTATGTTGTAAATATAAATTATACATCAAAGGATTTCTAAATATATATGTTGCACATTTTTTGTCTGTATTCACAAATTGTAATATCAAATACCTGTAGAGGAAGTGGAAGCAAGTATTTATGTATTCTTTAAAAAAATTTTTTTTATTAAAGATATTATTTATTTATTTATTTATTTGACAGCGAGAGAGAGAGAGAGAGACCACAAGTAGGCAGAAAGGCAGGCAGAGAGAGAAGGGAAAGCAGGCACCCTGCTGAGTAGGAAGCCTGATAGGAGCTGGATCCCAGGATCCTGAGATTATGAACTGAGTCTAAGGCAGAGGCTTACCCCACTAAGCCATCCAGATGCCCCACATTTATGTATTCATTTAAATAATTCAAGGCATGCTCATTTGACATGAAATTTTTTTTTAATTTGCAATTCAAGAAAATCATAATTAAAATCCTACAGTAATCCTATAATACCAACTATTAAAAATACATTGTTTTTAAAAATATATGAAAAATGCTTTCATCCTTCATAGTCTTCCTATAGAGCTCATAGATTATTTTGGATGGCTTACACATCTTCCTTTTAATACTGTGGGATAGAATTAATATGAAAGAGGTTTGAGGTTTTTAGATAAATTAAATGCCTTATAAATCCATAGTGTGATGTGGCTGCTATATGGCAAATATAAATTTAAGTTTTTCTGGTGGAGATAATGGTATCTAGAATGAGTACCACATAGATTTGTTCTATTTTTCTCAAGTCTGACCATAACTGTAATCTTACATTCATTTCCATGCTCCACACCTTGAAGGATATTGATCAACTTTAATGCATTCGGAGAACAAAAAGGGTGATAAAAATGAAAGCAATTAAAGGAACAGGGAACATTTACTGTGAAGACAAGATTCTCAGCAATATGATACTTACTTATCTCCAGGATTTGAAGGTCTATCATACAGAAGAGAGAGTAAATTTATGTTTTGTGGTTCTCAGTAGTAGAATTACAAATAATGTGGTTGCTCCAGGGAAGAACTATTGTAGCTCAGCACATGGTGATATTACCTGCTTTGTAATGTGGCAGTTGGGAAAAGAAAAGGTGCCTTTATTTGGGTTTCCCTGAATTACTTTGAATTCATTCAGCATTGGTTTCTTCATTTACTACGAAATCTATTGTCTTGCCCTTCTCCATAAACTTTGAAAAACTCTGAAATAAATCCCCTTCATAATCTGATTTGAATCTATAATTTCTAGATAGTTCCTCAACTACTGCAGAATCTTCTACCTCAGACTTATTTTGTATCATTTCTAAATTTGCATTTCTGTTTGTCCTCTAACATTTTGGCTAGAAGGACTTGACCTACTTCCATTCTGCCAGTCCTTAAACTTCAACTTGAAACTTCCATCCTAACACTTTCCTGGGACTTTGGTGTTCTCTCCCTATCATGAGATTTTACTATGGTAATTGTCTTATATATTCTCCTCATAATATGTATCTCATGTCTTGAAATTTATTTAGATATTTTATAATTTTTTCACTATATTTAGTACTAGTTTCACCAAAGAAATATATTAAATGACTATTAAAAGATTATTTTTCACATATTTAAGGTTTCTCCTTAAATAGATTATTAATTATGCCCTATAGTGCTCAAAGTTTTGTCTTGCTTACACTTTCAAATAGATGCAGGTGAACTGGCCTCATATCAATATTAATTTAAATACACTTAAATTTGTGAGATTTTATCTCAAACTTTCTCACCCTTAACATTGTCCTTCATAAGTTATTAAAGTAAGTGAAGTTTATGTTTTACCACACAGTGCTGAATGTGAAATTGTGTGAATCATTTCTGTTGTGCATTGTGGTTTTGGAGGTTTAAGTGAACTTTGTTTTACTTTGCACTGAGAGTAGGTAGTTTGAGAAGCATACTCTACAGTAGTAGAAAAGGCATGGAGTTCTCAATCAAATCTGGGTCTTGCTTTTGCCATTTCCTGGGTATTTGACTATGAGGAAATTAATCTCCCTGTACTTCTTTCCCATCATATAGAATGGGGGTGATGATTCCAACAAAGGTTAGCCCCTTGTGAGATCTCTGTCTGCTTTGATTACTGTTGTAGCCCAATATCCACAACCGTGCCCAGTACAGAATAAATACCTGATATATTTACTGAAAGAACATCTCCTCCAAGAAACATATTTGACAGGATGGAAAATTTTGATATTTGCGAATGTATTCTGATGAGGGGGTTCTCCAGTTCTATGCAAAATTTTATGTCAGCCCCTTAAGGAAAGGATGTATCATTTACCAACTAATCTCTAGTGCCTGACACATGAAAGGTGAACTTTTGACTTCTACCTTGTCTGAAGGTGGAGGGAGAGGCTGACAATCAGAATTCCTGTACTTGTGCATGTCATTGTGCTTATATGTCATCATTTGCCTGTACATTTTTTTCTTATCATTTTAAGTATGTTATGACTGATATAGTTTAGGAAATTAATTTATATGTGGGTATCAAAGTCAAGGGTCACTAAAATACAATGCTGATGGGTAAAGCCATATGTGAGTGTGTGATTATTTTTAGAGATATATTAAAATATTTAAATATGCAGGGGAAAGGAAAATTAACACCTCCTTGCCCTGGGACAAAATCCAGATTATTTACTGCCAATCTGATTGGATAAATATGCCACATTCCTTTTATGTGAACAAAGATGAATATAAAACATTCACATACTATTTGTTTTCTTAGGAAGACTAAGTTAGCCCCTTTTAACAAATGTACTCTTAGCCCTTCTACAAATATAATAAATAAGATTTAGAGTGGGTAAGATCACATAGTTAAAAGGAAACCAAACTGTGAAGACAACAATGAGGCCATTAATTTCCAGAGTGTCAAGCCACAATTGTTGTAATATCAGTACCATTTGTTTGAAGGTTTTTGTGCATACTTAAGAAGCCAGGACTCATCTATTTTCTCCATCATTGTATCCTCATTACATGTATTTTTTTGAATAAGTGAATAAGTTAATGAATGCTATATTAGAAATTCAAATAAGTTGCCAGGGAAAACCAAAATTAAAAGATTGCTTTTGGATGGGAGAATCAGAGGGAGTTTTTGGAAGATAAAGAATTCTGCTGGTATATGAATTATGGGTAGGAATATTGTTACCTCTGGAGATGGCATTGTGGGAAAATGTATTCTGAGCAGAGGACAGAGCACACTAATGGATACTGAAGTAAAGAAAAGAAGCATGTTCCACAGCTTGAGGTTTGGTGGTGGTAGAAGGAGAAGAATAGAGTGGATGGTACTTAACTAGAATATATCCTAGTGCCTTGAAACACCAGGCTTTGGAGTGTGAATGTAAGTTTTATGTAATAGGATCTGGGCTTTAAAATTATGATTCTCATAACCCTATGTGCGGGGCACTGGTGTTAAAAAGGCTCAACCTGAAGTTTGTTAGAATAACATTAAATAATATTTCAGAAGAGAAATAACTTTCTCATGAAATGCACTGGTGGTGTGGTGGTGCTACAGGCTGACAGTGGGGTGGGGGGCCAGTTCTGAAAGGAACAAAGGTATAGGCTCTGGGAAGCTCTTGTACCAGGGGTCTGCCGGGGTACTCAATAAGGAACTACCATGGGGATCTGAGGCTGCAGCAGAGGTGAAAGCTCCTGGGGTCCTCCTGCTTTAAACATTTCCCTTATGGAGGAACTCATAGCCAAGAGGGTTAGTTCCAGGCTGTGTTCATCTGGGGAATGAGGTGACACAGGTAGAATGCCTCCTACCCTTTCCTATGCCACAGTCCCCAGTTCTTGTGCTTTACTGGTTGCTGCTGCTTATCAGCTGCACTCTAAGTTCTCCCAGAGCCATTTTCTTCTGCGAACAGTTGTTCAATCATTTGTTTTGTTGGGAGCAGGTAGAGACAAGGGCTGGACCTCCTATTCCACCACCTTGCTGACATCACTCTCTCCTAAATTCTTCTTAACATAGTTTTGAGATGCCAGCTATAGACCAATCAATTCCCCTTCTTGAGCTGCTCACTAAATGTATCTCAACCACTTGTCTTATCAAGATCTCACACTCTGTGTCACAACGCACCTGCCCTCATCAACCTGGATTCGAGTTAGGGAAGCCACTGTGATCCTGAGCCTGAGAATGTATTCTAAGTAGCCAATCTATAGGGAGTCCATGAAACCCAGCTAACCTGACCCTTCTTGCCACTCATAGGCTGCCCCTACAGCTCCAGCTAGCAACTCTGCACCCAGCTGGAACTCCCTCAGTGGCCCTGACGGTTGTCCTTCTCTCATTTGGAGCTATAAGTAGCAAAAACTATCTTTTCATCCATCTGAGTGTTATTGTGATGTGTTCTGCTATCAGAAGACTCTTTAAATCTTATAAAACTTTTCCTGAGACAGATTTCAGGTTATCTGGTAACTGAATAGAAGGGTAGAGTGAGATATTTTCATAGAGTAGAGGACATAATTTTTCAACAGATTATCAAGGGAAAAAATGGGGTAAAAAGAAATTCAAGGACACATTTGACAAAGTACAGCATTCTTTTCTTGATTAAAACTCTTCGCAGTGTAGAGATAGAGGGAACATACCTCAATATCATAAAATGCCCTTTATGAAAAGTCCACAGTGAATTTCATTCTCAATGGGGAAAAACTGAGAGCATTTTTCCTAAGGTCAGGAACACAGCAGGGATATCAACTATCACCACTGTTGTTTAACATAGTATTAGAAGTCCTAGCCTCAGCATTCAGACAACGAAAAGAAATAAAAGGTATCCAAATTGGCAAAGAAGATGGCAAAGAAGATGTTTGCAGATAACATGATACTCTATGTGGAAAACCCAAAACATCCCACCCTAAAATTGCCAGAACTCATACAGGAAGTCAGCAAAGTGGCAGGACATAAAATCAATGCACAGAACTCAGTTGCATTTATATACACTAACAATGAGACAAAACAAAGAGAAATTAAGGAATCAGTTCCGTTTACAACTGCCCGCCAAATCATAGGATACCTAGGAATAAACCTAACCAAAGAGCCAAAGGATCTGTACTCAGAAAACTATAGAACACTCATGAAAGAAATTGAGGAAGACACAAAGAAATGGAAAAACGTTCCATGTTCACGGACTGGAAGAAACAAATATTGTTAAAATGTCTATGTTACCTAGAGCAATCTACACATTCAGTGCAATCCCTATCAAAATACCAACAACTTTTTTTCACAAAGCTGGAACAAATAGTACAAAAATCTGTATGGAACCAGAAAAGATCTTGAATAACCAGAGAAATGTTGAAAAAGAAAACCAAGGCTGATGGTATTACAACTCCAGATTTCAAGCTCTATTAATCAAATGTCCAGCATGGTACTAGAACACAAACAGAAACATAGATCAATGGAATGGAATAGAGAACCCAGAAATGGACCCTCAACTCTACAGTCAATTCATATTTGACAAAGCAGGAAAGAATATCTCTTCAACAAATGGTGAAAGTTGGACAGCCACATGCAGAAGAATGAAACTGGACCATTTTCTTACACCATACACAAAAATAGACTGAAAATGGATGAAAGACCTAAATGTGAGACAGGAATCTATCAAAATCCTAGAGGAAAGCACAAGAAGCGACTTCTTCCACCTCAGCCGCAACAACTTCTTGCTAGACATGTCTCCAAAAGCAAGGAAAACAAAGGCATAAATGAACTATTGGGACTCAATTAAGATAAAAATCTTTTTGCATAGTAAAGGAAAGAGTCAACAATACCAAAAGACAACTGACAGCATGGACATAGGAGAAGATATTTGCAAATGACATATCAGATAAAGGGTTAGTATTGAAAATCTATAAAGAACTTACCAAGCTCAATACCCAAAAAATGAATAATCCAATTAAAAATGGGCAGAAGACATGAGTAGACATTTTTCCAAAGAAGACATCCAGGTGGCCAACAGAAATATGAAAAGATGCTCAACATCACTCATCATCGGAGAAATACAAATCAAACCACAATGAGATACCATCCCACAGAACGGTTAAAATTAATAAGTCAGGAAATGACAGATGTTGGCAAGGATACAGAGAATGGGTAACCTCTTATACTGTTGGTGGGAATACAAAGTGGTGCAGCTGCTCTGGAAAATAGTACGGAGGTTCCTCAAAAAGTTAAAATGGAGCTACCCTATGACCCAGCATTTGCACTACTAGGTATTTACCCTAAAGATACAAATGTAGTGATTCAAAGGGGCACCAGCACTCCAGTGTTTATAGCAGCCATGTCCACAATAGCCAAACTATGGAAAGAGGCCAGATATTATCCATCAATGGATGAATGGATAAAGAGGATGTGGGGTGTGTGTGTGTGTGTGTGTATGTGTGTATGTGTGTGAATATTATGCAGCCATCAAAAGTGAAATCTTGCCATTGACAACCACATGGATGGAACAAGAGGGTATTATGCTAATCAAAAAAAGACAATCAGAGAAAGACAATTATATGATCTCACTGATACATGGAATTTAAGAAACAAAACAGGATCATAGAGGGAGAGGAAAAAATAAAATGAGATGAAACTAGAGAGGGAGACAAACCATAAGAGACTCAATCATAGGAAACAAACAGGGTTTGCTGGAGGGGAGGGATGTGGGGGGCTGGAGTAACTGGGTGATAGACATTAAGGAAGGAATGTGATGTAATGAGCACTGGGTGTTATATAAGACTGATAAGTCACTCACCTCTACCTCTGAAACCAACAGCACATTATATGTGAATTAACTGAATTTAAATTAAAAAAAAAAAAAGAAAGAAATCCAAGGACAGAAGTTTGAGAAGTTTGAGAAGTTTGAGAAAGTTAGATACCTAACTTTAAGGAATTTAAGGAATGTATTGAGGAGGAAAATATCCAAAGCCAGAGTAAATGATCTAAGACAAAGCAGAAAATCTGGAAGAGTATTGATTGATTTTTTAAAAAATATTTAATTAATTAATTTATTTTTTTCAGCGTAACAGTATTCATTGTTTTTGCACAACACCCAGTGCTCCATGCAATACGTGCCCTCCTTATTACCCACCACCTGGTTCCCCCAAGCTCCCACCCCCGCCCCTTCAAAACCCTCAGGTTGTTTTTCAGAGTCCATAGTATCTCTTATGGTTCGCCTCCTCTTCCAATTTCCCTCAACTTCCTTGATTTTAAGCCAAGGATTATTATGAGATCTGTATCCATACAGATTTTTAAAAACCACTGTAATTGTCCAAAGAAATATAAATGAATGAGTAACAGAGATGAGTGCTATAGCAAGGAAAAACATAAATGCGACTTAAAAGAGCTTAATGGCTATTTAATTTACAAATTAATCCCCAAGACAACTTCTTCAAGTAGTTAGTGGTTTCCTCTGTTGTGTTCCCATAGCTCTTGGTGCATATTCCTTTATTATGGCACTTACATGCCATATTATAATTTGTCTGTTTTATACATTAAAATGTAAGTACTCTAAGAATATAAATCATGGACTTATTTGATTCTTTTTTTTTTTTTAACATCACATACGGTCACTCCGATAGAGCTATTACTCATTGAATGTCAAAGGAACAAATGTTTTTTCTACTCCAATGGTAACATATCAATGTTCTTTTTGCATTTCAGAGGGTATTAACTGCCTGTTGTTTGGAATTGGAAGTGGATCTCATGTTGATTTATTGATTTCCCTAAAATAGCTTCAATAATCTATGGGAGATCAGCTCTGCAGTTACTCAAAATTCTGTCCTGTTATGTAGGTTTAATATGTTCTAATATTTCCCAAAGAAGAGCTAGGGAAAGTAGATAATCTTGTGTAAGATGTTCATTATCAGTATACCCCTCAAATGTATCCTACCCCCATAGCAATAACCCCACTGCCCTCTATTAAACATTTTGTGCCAAGATGTTATGTATGTGATGTGGAATCATAAGTCTTCCATTAGTAAGCCAGTCAGTTAGAATCTTGCGCTTTTGAGAATAGTGCTGTGGGGGATAACTTCTCTGGGGGCCAATTGCCTTCATTTTTCCTAATGAATACTGATTTTATTCTTTATCCTAATAAATCATCTTATAAGCCTGTGTTTCTGGTCACAGGGGCAATTAAATAAAAAAATCTATCTGAATTTTAAAAATGAATAACATGCAGCAAATTCATAAATGTGTATAGTTATATTGATTTCCTGTATCAGGCAGTTGGACCCTGGGCTCTGTCCTAGGTACAAAGAGGATAGATAGAGAGTATGTTACCCTCAGGAAGGAATGCTTTGGTCATAGAGGCTGTTCAGCATCAATTTGCTCATAGAAGAGTTAGAAGCTGAGCCCCTGAGAATTAAGTCAATCACTTTTGAAACCCAAGATATATTATGAAGAACCAGTCACCCAACAATGGTTGCTGTAACTCTGACTACATGTTGATATCACCCAAGGAACTTGGAAAAAATACACTGAGGTCTGTGGCTCCCTCCCAAAAGTTTTTTTGTTTAATTGTTCTGTGTTTGGCCCACACTTATTATGAAATTATGAAAAAACTGGATGGCATTTTCCTCATTCTGGGAGAATGAAGGATGACTATAGCAGAATATTCGAAACATCCAGAGTTGACAACAATCCCTTTCTTCTAAGCTGTCAGATATTCTTGAATAAAGCAACACACAATCTGCTCTTCAAAAAAAATCAAAATGTGTTCATATTTCCAAATGAAATAAGAGAATGGGATTTACATAAAGATGAGCAAATATTTGCTTTTATAATCCATGTTGCTATTAACAAACACATTTCATTGTTTGTTTTATGGAGGGTTTTTGTTTTTACATTTTAGAAACTAAAGAGTAAACTTGTTGAATGCTGGCTTTTATTTATAGATGCAAATTTGTTTACTAAAAAAATGAAATATGTGAAGAATTTATATCATGCCCAAACCAGAGAAAAACTAATTGCACATTTAGTTGTGAGCAACAAATAATTTGTAGGGCAGGGGTTCAAATGGGCTCCATTTCAGAGTTTTTAATGTGCAGCTGGGTTTAGAAATGCAGTCAGGTTTGAAAACACTCTCCTTTAATATCTAACTCTAAAAAGTTATAAAATAAAAATGTTATCCACAATAGAAATAAGTATGCACTAGAAGAAAAGTGAACAAAATGTTAAAAAAAAAATAAGGCTGCAAGAAATCTGTGAGGGACCCTGAAGAAGAATGAATTCATGAAGAAATATACCATAATCCTGAATGTTCAAACATTTCCAATATTTTAAAGAAGGCTGTTTGCCCGAAATTAATTTACAAGCTTAATATAATTCCAATAAAGCATCCAATGGGTCCTCATTATTACTTTTAGGAATGAAAGGGATGTCACAAAAACATTCTAAATTTTGTATACTTTTTATTGACTCAACATGTTTATGATTTTGCAGAGCATAAGATAGAATTTAACACTTATTCATTACTATCTTGATACTTTGTAGTCAAGGCCTCTTACTTGGTTTTAAACAGGCTATATATCTGACACTTAAGTTTAGTATCAAATAATATTACAAGTAATGATAGTGTCTTTTAAAATGTTTCTATCAGGAAATGTTCCACTGAGTTTTATTAATTGAAAATTCAACAGATCCTCAACCTTCCTGTGGTCTTCAACAGATCCAATATTTAACCTTAATAATATTTAATAATGTTTCAGTGCGAACACAGGATTGTCACCTTATGAATGGGAGAGTAAGTTTTGAGGAGCACTATGTGGATTACATGCCATTCTTAGTCTCTTGGGGATACAACTCCCCGCCAATCTAGGTCCACTAGTTCCCATTCCCAAGTGGAGCAAGACTTACCTGTTAATCAATTCTAGCCCTGGGCCAAAAACCCTCTGTGAGTGAAGTCAGCTGTCAAAACCTATTGGAAAGTCAAAAGAGCAAAACAGGGCACCTTTTTTTTTCCCCCTTTAACTTTACTTCTTCCAGATTCCTATTTTCTGTTTTGTTTTTTTTTTCCTTACATTTTATCTTTCTATCCCATCTTTCAGTGACTTGTGATTTACTACAGAAAAACATTAAGAATATTTTTCATAGATTTATATGGGATAAATTAATTACTATCTTCTAATCATCAAAACTTACAGACCTTCCCCTATAACAAAATGATAGATTGACTTCTCCATACTAACAGTGTATGCGCGGAAGGTTTATCATTGGTTAATGAGTTATGTTTTCCTAGAATTATCTGAAGAAAACTTCTTTTTTTTAGATTTTTTTTTTGAGAGAGAGAGAGAGCAAGAGAGAGGGGTGGGGCAGAGGGAGAAACATATCTCTGATGATCCCAGGACCCTGAAATCATGACCTGAGGTGAAGGCAGACGCTTAACTGAGTGAACTACTCAGGTATCCCTGAAGAAAACTTTAAAACACAAGAATCATCAAGATGGAAACATAATATCTTAAAACTAATGTGGAGCTATAAATATATTCAGAACTAGATGCCAAGGAGAATGGGAACCCATTTTCCCCATCTATGAATGAAAATTGGGACTAGATAATTCCTAACTTCCAATTAAATTCTTACTAAATAAAAATTGTATTATTCATTACAAGTCACAGGAATAACTTTTTGAAGTACTGAGAATGAATTAGGAAAGGGAAATATGTGGGAGAGATTTTTTTTTATAAAAATTATAAAGATATATTTGTATGGGCCTAAAGAAAATAAGGTTTTCTGGGTGTCATATATCCAGGTAACTAATTGAATGTCTATCTGGACAAGAATCTCATATCCTGAAGTCAACTTTTCTAAACTATAGAAACATTAAACATTAAATCTGTAAGATCTTCTTTTCTTGAAAGAAAGAGAAAGAAAGGAAGGAAGAGAATGAAAAGGAGGAAAGAAAGGAAGGAGGGAAGGGTGGGGAGAAGTGGAAAGGGGTGGAAGGAGGGAGGAAAAAGTGGAGACAAAGAGAGGAAGAAAGAGTTGCTTGATCCGCTTTCAACAAGCTTGGGCTTCTTTGACAAAGTTTTACTTCACAGGATTCATTAATGCCATGAATATGATTCTGAGCATTATGACTCTATAAGCAGAATAGAATATGTATTATTTTGCAAACTGATTTGACCACAACAACTCTTTTATTACAATATACTAGTCAAGATACTATAGGGTTCATTCAGAAAACCCTAAAGGATTAGAGTTTCTTCTTAAAGCAGTTAAAAGAACATTACTCTTATAATCATTCTAATTCTGTGACATCATTTATCTTTTCAAATATTAGTATAGACCTTTCCTAAGTTGCTTCTGGTAATGAGGAAAAGGAAATAAACGTCTTTCATTCCTAGACTAATATGTAGCATATTATATTGTTTTACTGAGAACTAAAACTGCAGTCCTGGGCTTAATCATTATTATGTTTGTCAAGATCAAGCAGTTATCTAATTTACCCCACAGGTGCATAATATTTTTTTATTATTATTATTGTTAAATTACCCATCATTTTTATTAATATGTCTCTTCATTACATTTTCAATGGAAGCTTAAAATGACTCTTTTGGAGAAATTAACCATTAAATTCATAGCTGGATGCATGCTACTTTCATTTCTTAATGCTATTCTATAAAATGGAACAGAGCTGTCACTAGCTAATTTATTTCCATGCCAAACCATTTAATCTCTCCAGAGAAACCTCTGTTTAAATAAGGCATGCTTGACCAGGAAAGGTTGTCATGTATTAACTGTCTCTGTGGGGAGTTGATGTTAAAAGTATAATTGGTTCAGTGGAGGGAACGAAAATAAAGCTCTTCCACTCACAGTCAGAAAAGCAGCTCCCAGTCATCTCTGCATGTAAGTGTGCTGTCACTTCTAACTAAGAAAGTGCCACCAGACAGAATTAGCGGTAGGAAGACTTCTGCTTTTCAAAACTTCAGGAATTATTTTTTTCTACCCCGAGGATAAAAATCTTCCTAATATGCATTCTCTGATTGCCGTTTATCTGTTAGAGTGTGAGGATGCACTCTCAAACTTTTTCTTTTTCCTGTCAAAGAAAGAATCAGATTTCCTCTTACTATTTCCTTCTTTCTCATCTCAATTTTTCATGATATTGTATTCCTTCTGGTATTTCATATTTTCTTCTAATACAGAGAGAGCATTTATGCCATGAGATTTCAAGGTTATTCCTATGCTATAAGGCATAAGTACTCTCCAATGCTACAAAAGCAATACCATTTTTAATGGGGGAGAAAAAGATAAAAGACAGCATCAATTGCAGGGAGAATAAGAATCCTCCTAGGATTTTTAATCTGCAGTTCAAACAAGGTTCTAATTTCTTAATCATGATATAGGAAGACTAATGCAAGCAATAGTGAAAACTGTTTATTCCTTTCCTCTTTAAATATCTCTACTCAGCAATAGTTTCAACCCTCGGATAAAATACTTTATACAGTTCTTCACTGTGATTATCCAATGTTGATATTGCAAACCACAGAGGCATTTGCAACCTAAATCTTAGTTTATTTTAGAAAATGTTTGATTTACCCTTGGCAGCACAATTTATTGTTTCTATTGACTTTCCTACAGTATTAGGTCAGACTAACTTTTTCAGGTTTCAGAAATGATGGCTTAATACCATCTCTATTCTCTTTTATACAAAAAATTTACAAAATATAGTAGGTGATTTGGTTTTTAACTTTTCTGTGGTCAGACAATATGGGCTGTATGATATTAATTCTTTGAAATGTATTGAGGCCTAGGAGTGACCTAGCATATAGTCAATTTTTATAATAGTTTAATGTGTACTTGATAATAACATACTATCTCTGTTGATTATAGTATCCAGAATGTAAAAAGATTATTAGTTTTTTGTTGTTGTTGTTGTTTTTTAAATTCATTTATTTGACAGACAGAGATGACGAGTAGGCAGAGAGGCAGGCAGAGAGAGAGAGAGAGGAGAAAGCAGGCGCCCCACTGAACATAGAGTCCGATGTGGGGCTCGATCCCAGGACCCTAGGATCATGACCCAAGCTGAAAGCAGAGGTTTTAACCCACTGAGCCACCCAGGCGCCCCTATTAGGTTTTTTTTTTTTTTAACATCTTCTATATCTTTGTTAAAATTTTTGATCTACTTGATCACAATTTTCTGATGGACTATTACAAAGATTTATCACTATGATTAGATAGATATCACTGTCTTCATTTAAGCCTTGACAGGTTTTGCTTCATATAGTTCTTGAAGATGTCAATTCATTATTTTAATGTCATTATCCAGTTGTTTCTTTTATTATATAATGCTAATATTCCTTTTTATAAATGCCTTCTACATACATTCTACTTTATCTACTGTCAATATTGCTAACAACAGTTTTCCTTTGTCAAGTTTTTGGGAGTACGCATTCCCCATATCTTTATTATTTATCTTTTTTTAAATTTTGTTTTTGATGTGCTTAAATTATCTTATTTTGTTTTAAATGCTCTAATTTTGTGTTTTCTGTTCAGAAAAGCTCTTCTTTGCTTCCTCCTTTCATTTCCTTTCTTGTTTTCTGTTAAAATTGACATGTGTCAACAATTACCATTTATGTTTCTCTATTAATTTGAAAGTAATAGATTGTATTTTTAGTATTTCATGTTTACTTTTTGATTTATATACTTAAATATAAATTTTTCTAACAAAAATTATTAAATATCTTTATCTTCCTCTGGAAGAAGATGAATTTGTTAAGTCTCCCCTCTTATCACCATACAATCTTGCTATTGACATCTTAAAATGGAATTTTATTTTTATGCTGTTATGTGATTTGTTTCATTTTACAGTACTAAAGGCATAGAAAACAATCCTCTGAGGGAAGAAAAGGCTGGGAGCAACTTACTTTACTCAACACAATTGTTTTTAAAAGGTAGTTCCTAACTTTTGCCTTTTACAGTTTATTCTTGAAAATATTTATAAGCATTCAGTTGAAGAAAAGCTTCCTCACTCCCAACTCTCATACATCCAACTATTTTGCTTTATATATATATCCTACAAATTATCTTCATATGAGGTTCTGTGGCATGACATTGTATGTTTAACAACATGGCTTCCCTAATCAACACGGAAAACAAAGTAACAAAGCCTCTTGCCATTTCAATGCCTTCCCAATTTTACTTCTTTTATGTGTACCATGGAAAATCCTGAAAGCTTCATTACTCACTGAAGCAAAGATACTTGCAAAATAATTCCAAGATTGGTCCATCTCCTTATTTTATAATTTACACGTGTGTATTTGTAGGTGACCTTTGTATAATATCCATTATGCATTCTTCTTTTCCTAATATGATTTGGACTCAAAGCCCAGGCAAATGGAACTTCCTTCAGTTATTCATATTTTTTCCTACTTTGTTTGAAAGACCACCTACAATGTATCTTACCGCAGAGAAGAGAGAATGGTCTCTTACACTCACCACATCTCATCCAATTTTTGTTCCTCGTTTGGAACAAGGGAGACCAGCAATCACCAGGAGAGAAATTTTGGGATTATGTTTCAAAAGTGATTTACACAAATTTCTGCTAAGAAGTTTGTTTAACACTGCTGAATGAGAAAAATTACTAATTTACACATAGATAGCATCTCTAACCTGGGTTCCCCTTAATTTAGGAATTCACATGAAGAGAAAGTTACAAATAAACTCATGCTTATTAACAAACAAGAGACACACTTCATTATTGGCTTATGGGAAATTCCTTGTCCACATGTTCTTAGTGAGAGTAAATTAAGGAGTTGAGAATAGGAGTTGAGTTAGGTAATTAATGCATAAATACCATCAGATTAACTTTCCTGGACTTCTAGTTTCATGATACTGTGTATATGACACCCCTATAGTCATAGTAAGGAAAAGGACATTATTACTATACACAGAAAACTGATTTTATTTACCTTAAAGAGAGGGTAATGTAAATAAAAGTAAAACAAATACTAAATAGTGATATTAGCATTCATTTGAATACTATTGCCTAACAAAAATCTCTGAATCTGAGGTCTATTTTCTCTTTTTTGAAAAGGAAAATTATGTAACGCTAGAGAGGCATTAATGAAATGTTACAAACAAAATGAGTGGTTTGGGTTTTTTGTTTTGTTTTGTTTTGTTTGTTTTTGCCAAAAATAAGAGAAACAGAGACAGGGACAGACCTGAAAAGACAGTGACTTTTTCCTGATGGTGACTCAGCGAGATTTAATGTTATTCCTCCATACCTCTAAATATGTCCCTCTTTCTATCAGAAGCAAGGATGCCCCTCTTCAGGAAACTTGAGTGTCAATTTCTGTTCCCCTACTACAATTCATACAAAAGCTATTCTACCCTGACCAGGTGAATAGAAGATGATATTTTGAGCTGTTTTCTCATTCCTTTTATATCAACCATTCAATACATGGGAAAGATAGCATTTTTTACTTATATTTACCAAAAAATGTAAATGACTTTAAAGATTAGATGACCAGACAAGAAAGTTGTGACTAATCATACACCAAGCATTAGAAAAACCACATAACCATTGATAAATATTTTTGTTTTCTTTGAGTTCTGTGACAAATTTTAGTATCCCTTGTATTTCTCAATAATTTTTACTCATACTCAGATCTCTCAATGCTCAGTGTACAGTAAACAGTCTCTTATTTTCACATGGTGAATCGAAAATCTATGAAATACAGATGTGAGTTTAAAGACAAGCTCTACTGCTAAGGTTATATAAGTTTAATTTCTCTCAAAAGTTAAGCTTTTTTCATCAAAAACTGAGTATAGTTATAACTACCCCAAGTTTGGTGTTTCATAATGATAATAATCTAATATTTATTGGACACTATGTATTAGACATTTACCAAACACTAAGTGCTTTGCATTCATTCATTCATTTACTATTCACATCAATCTTATGAGGTATGTACTATTACTATCCCCATTTCCACATAATAAACTGAAGCCCAGGGAGGTTAAGAAACTTCTTCAAACAAGACATATAAATAGCCTTCTGTTCTTTTTATCTTTTTTAATGTATTGTCCTGATAGGCATTCTTATAAATGTAAGGAGAACACACATACATATGCAATTGATATTATATGACTTTGTGTGTGTGTGCACAAGACACTACTGTATCTTTTTTTTTCCCCATTTTATTTATTTTTTCAGAGTAACAGTATTCATTCTTTTTGCACAACACCCAGTGCTCCATGCAAAACGTGCCATCCCCATTACCCATCACCTGTTCCCCCAACCTCCCACCCCTGACCCTTCAAAACCCTCAGGTTGCCCCAACCTCCCACCCTGACCCTTCAAAACCCTCAGGTTGTTTTTCAGAGTCCATAGTCTCTTATGGTTCGCCTCCCCTCCCCAATGTCCATAGCCCGCTCCCCCTCTCCCAATCCCACCTCCCCCCAGCAACCCCCAGTTTGTTTTGTGAGATTAAGAGTCATTTATGGTTTGTCTCCCTCCCAATCCCATCTTGTTTCATTTATTCTTCTCCTATCCCCCTACCCCCCCATGTTGCTTCTCCATGTCCTCATATCAGGGAGATCATATGATAGTTGTCTTTCTCCGATTGACTTATTTCACTAAGCATGATACCCTTTAGTTCCATCCACGTCATCGCAAATGGCAAGATTTCATTTCTTTTGATGGCTGCATAGTATTCCATTGTGTATATATACCACGTCTTCTTTATCCATTCATCTGTTGATGGACATCTAGGTTCTTTCCATAGTCTGGCTATTGTAGACATTGCTGCTATAAACATTCGGGTACACGTGCCCCCTTCGGATCACTATGTTTGTATCTTTAGGGTAAATACCCAGTAGTGCAATTGCTGGGTCATAGGGTAGTTCTATTTTCAACATTTTGAGGAACCTCCATGCTGTTTTCCAGAGTGGTTGCACCAGCTTGCATTCCCACCAACAGTGGAGGAGGGTTCCCCTTTCTCCACATCCTCGCCAGCATCTGTCATTTCCTGACTTGTTAATTTTAGCCATCCTGACTGGTGTGAGGTGATATCTCATTGTGGTTTTGATTTGTATTTCCCTGATGCCGAGTGACGTGGAGCACTTTTTCATGTGTCTGTTGGCCATCTGGATGTCTTCTTTGCAGAAATGTCTGTTCATGTCCTCTGCCCATTTCTTGATTGGATTGTTTGTTCCTTGGGTGTTGAGTTTGCTAAGTTCCTTATAGATTTTGGATACTAGCCCTTTATCTGATATGTTGTTTGCAAATATCTTCTCCCATTCTGTCAGTTGACTTTTGGTTTTGTTAATTGTTTCCTTTGCTGTGCAAAAGCTTTTGATCTTGATGAAATCCCAATAGTTCATTTTTGCCCTTGCTTCCCTTGCCTTTGCTGTTGTTCCTAGGAAGATGTTGCTACAGCTGAGGTCGAAGAGGTTGCTGCCTGCATTCTCCTCAAGGATTTTGATGGATTCCTTTCTCACATTGAGGTCCTTCATCCATTTGGAGTCTATTTTCGTGTGTGGTGTAAGGAAGTGGTCCAATTTCATTTTTCTGCATGTGGCTGTCCAATTTTCCCAGCACCATTTATTGAAGAGGCTGTCTTTTTTCCATTGGACATTCTTTCCTGCTTTGTCGAAGATTAGTTGACCATAGAGTTGAGGGTCGATTTCTGGGCTCTCTATTCTGTTCCACTGATCTATGTGTCTGTTTTTGTGCCAGTACCATGCTGTCTTGATGATGACAGCTTTGTAATAGAGCTTGAAGTCCGGAATTGTGATGCCACCAACTTTGGCTTTGTTCTTCAATATTCCTTTGGCTATTCAAGGTCTTTTCTGGTTCCATATAAATTTTAGGATTATTTGTTCCATTTCTTTGAAAAAAATGGATGGTATTTTGATAGGGATTGCATTAAATGTGTAGATTGCTTTAGGTAGCATAGACATTTTCACAATATTTATTCTTCCAATCCAGGAGCATGGAACATTTTTCCATTTCTTTGGTTCTTCCTCAATTTCTTTCATGAGTACTTTATAATTTTCTGCATATAGATTCTTAGTCTCTTTGGTTAGGTTTATTCCTAGGTATCTTATAGTTTTGGGTACAATCGTAAATGGGATTGACTCCTTAATTTCTCTTTCTTCAGTCTTGTTGTTGGTGTACAGAAATGCAACTGATTTCTGTGCATTGATTTTATATCCTGACACTTTACTGAATTCCTGTACAAGTTCTAGCAGTTTTGGAGTGGAGTCTTTTGGGTTTTCCACATATAGTATCATATCATCTGCGAAGAGTGATAGTTTGACTTCTTCTTTACCAATTTGGATGCCTTTAATTTCTTTTTGTTGTCTGATTGCTGAGGCTAGGACTTCTAGTACTATGTTAAATAGCAGTGGTGATAATGGACATCCCTGCCGTGTCCCTGACCTTAACGGAAAAGCTTTCAGTTTTTCTCCATTGAGAATGATATTTGCGGTGGGTTTTTCATAGACGGCTTTGATAATATTGAGGTATGTGCCCTCTATCCCTACACTTTGAAGAGTTTTGATAAGGAAGGGATGCTGTACTTTGTCAAATGCTTTTTCAGCATCTATTGAGAGTATCATATGGTTCTTGTTCTTTCTTTTATTAATGTGTTCTATCACATTGATTGATTTGCGGATGTTGAACCAACCCTGCAGCCCTGGAATAAATCCCACTTGATCGTGGTGAATAATCCTTTTAATGTACTGTTGAATCCTATTGGCTAGTATTTTGGCGAGAATTTTTGCATCTGTGTTCATCAACGATATTGGTCTGTAGTTCTCTTTTTTGGTGGGATCCTTGTCTGGTTTGGGGATCAAGGTGATGCTGGCCTCATAAAATGAGTTTGGAAGTTTTCCTTCCATTTCTATTTTTTGGAACAGTTTCAGGAGAATAGGAATTAGTTCTTCTTTAAATGTTTGGTAGAATTCCCCTGGGAAGCCGTCTGGCCCTGGGCTTTTGTTTGTTTGGAGATTTTTGATGACTGTTTCAATCTCCTTACTGGTTATGGGCCTGTTCAGGTTTTCTATTTCTTCCTGGTTCAGTTTTGGTAGTTTATATGTCTCTAGGAATGCATCCATTTCTTCCAGATTGTCCAATTTGTTGGCGTAGAGTTGCTCATAGTATGTTCTTATAATTGTCTGTATTTCTTTGGTGTTAGTTGTGATCTCTCCTCTTTCATTCATGATTTTATTGATTTGGGTCCTTTCTCTTTTCTTTTTGATGAGTCTGGCCAGGGGTTTATCAATCTTATTGATTCTTTCAAAGAACCAGCTCCTAGTTTCATTGATTTTTTCTATTGTTTTTTTGGTTTCTATTTCGTTGATTTCTGCTCTGATCTTTATGATTTCTCTTCTCCTGCTGGGTTTAGGGTTTCTTTCTTGTTCTTTCTCCAGCTCCTTTATGCGTAGGGTTAGGTTGTGTACTTGAGACCTTTCTTGTTTCTTGAGAAAGGCTTGTACCGCTATATATTTTCCTCTCAGGACTGCCTTTGCTGTGTCCCACAGATTTTGAACCGTTGTGTATTCATTATCATTTGTTTCCATGAATTTTTTCAATTCTTCTTTAATTTCCTGGTTAACCCATTCATTCTTTAGAAGGATGCTCTTTAGTCTCCATGTATTTGGGTTCTTTCCAGCTTTCTTCTTGTGATTGAGTTCTAGCTTCAGAGCATTGTGGTCTGAAAATATGCAGGGAATAATCCTAATCTTTTGATACCGGTTGAGACCTGATTTGTGACCCAGGATGTGATCTATTCTGGAGAAGGTTCCATGTGCACTAGAGAAGAATGTGTATTCTGTTGCTTTGGGATGAAATGTTCTGAATATATCTGTGATGTCCATCTGGTCCAGTGTGTCATTTAAGGCCTTTATTTCCTTGTTGATCTTTGGCTTAGATGATCTGTCCATTTCAGTGAGGGGAGTGTTCAAGTCCCCTACTATTATTGTATTATTATTGATGTGTTTCTTTGATTTTGTTATTAATTGGTTGATATAGTTGGCTGCTCCCACGTTAGGGGCATAGATATTTAAAATTGTTAGATCTTCTTGTTGGACAGACCCTTTGAGTAGGATATAGTGTCCTTCCTCATCTCTTATTATAGTCTTTGGCTTAAAATCTAATTGATCTGATATAAGGATGGCCACCCCAGCTTTCTTCTGATGCCCATTAGCATGGTAAATTGTTTTCCACCCCCTCACTTTAAATCTGGAGGTGTCTTCGCATCTAAAATGAGTTTCTTGTAGGCAACATACTGATGGGTTTTGTTTTTTTATCCATTCTGATACCCTGTGTCTTTTGATTGGGGCATTTAGCCCATTAACATTCAGGGTAACTATTGAGAGATATGAATTTAGTGCCATTATTAGCCTGTAAGGTGACTGTTACTGTATATTGTCTCTGTACCTTTCTGATCTACTACTTTTAGGCTCTCTCTTTGCTTAGAGGACCCCTTTCAATATTTCCTGTAGAGCTGGTTTGGTGTTTGCAAATTCTTTCAGTTTTTGTTTGTCCTGGAAGCTTTTGATCTCTCCTTCTATTTTCAATGATAGCCTAGCTGGATAGAGTATTCTTGGCTGCATGTTTTTCTCGTTTAGTGCTCTGAATGTATCATGCCAGCTCTTCCTGGCCTGCCAGGTCTCTGTGGATAAGTCTGCCGCCAATCTAATATTTTTACCATTGTATGTTACAGACTTCTTTTCTCGGGCTGCTTTCAGGATTTTCTCTTTGTCACTAAGACTTGTCAATTTTACTATTAGGTGACGGGGTGTGGACCTATTCTTGTTGACTTTGAGGGGGGTTCTCTGCATCTCCTGGATTTTGATGCTTGTTCCCTTTGCCATATTAGGGAAATTCTCTCCAATGATTCTCTCCAATAGACCTTCTGCTCCCCTCTCTGTTTCTTCTTCTTCTGGAATCCCAATTATTCTAATGTTGTTTTGTCTTATGGTGTCACTTATCTCTCGAATTCTCCCCTCATGGTCCAGTAGCTGTTTGTCCCTCTTTTGTTCGGCTTCTTTATTCTCTGTCATTTGGTCTTCTATATCACTAATTCTTTCTTCTGCCTCATTGATCCTAGCAGTGAGAGCCTCCATTTTTGATTGCACCTCATTAATAGCTTTTTTGATTTCAACTTGGTTAGATTTTAGTTCTTTAATTTCTCCAGAAAGGGCTTTAATATCTCCAGAGAGGGTTTCTCTAATATCTTCCATGGCTTTTTTGAGCCCGGCTAGAATGTTCAGAATCATCATTCTGAACTCTTGATCTGACATATTACCCATGTCTGTGTTGATTAGGTCCCTAGCCTTCGGTACTGTCTCTTGTTCTTTTGTTTGTGGTGATTTTTTCCGCCTTGTCATTTTGTCCAGATAAGAGGATATGAAGGAGCAAATAAACTACTAAAATGGTGGCAAAGACCCCGGAAAAATGCGCTGTAACCAAATCAGAAGAGACCCCAAATTGTGGGGGGGAGAAAGGGGATAAAAACAGGTTCTGAAAAAAAAAGAAAAAAAATTTTAAAAATAAGACAAATAAAAAAATATAAAAAAGAAAGAGAAAATATATATATTTAGATGAACTAGTCAAAAAACGTTAAAAAAAAGGGTAAAAGTTTTAAAAAATTTAGAAGAAGAAGAAAAAAGAAAAAAGAAAAAAAATTGAAAAAAGAAAAAAAAATTGAAAAAAGAAAAAAAAATTGAAGTAGCCGCAAGACTAAAGAATCATGGGGAGAAAGCTATGAGTTCCGTGCTTTGCTTTCTCCTCCTCTGGAATTGCTCTGCTGTCTTAGGAATTGAATCTGCTTTCTCCTTGATAGATGAACTTCGTCCTGGCTGGATATTTTGTTGATCTTCTGGGGGAGGGGCCTGTTGTAGTGACTCTCAAGTGTCTTTGCCCGAGGCGGGATTGCACCGCCCTTACCGGCGGCCGGACTAAGTAATTGGCTCGGGTTGGCTTTTGGGAGCTTCTGTTCCCTGAACGCTTTCCGTAGAGTTCCGGAGGACGGGAATGAAAATGGCCCCCTCCCAGTCTCCGGCCCGGAGGAGCCGAGAGCCTGGGGCCCCACTCCTCAGTGCGCCCCCAGAGGACAGCACCCAATCAAGGTAACCCCGAGCTGAAAGTTCAGTCCTCGGCTCTGTCTCTGCAGCCGGCTTCTCCGTTCTAATACCTGCGAGCTCTCCGACACTCCGACACCCCCGATCCTTCTGTGACCCTGCGGGGCCTGGGGCCACGCTGACCCCGCGTGGGCTTCACCCCGGTTTAGCCCCTGGAGCAATGTCCCTCAGTGGAACAGACTTTTAAAAGTCCTGATTTTGTGCTCCGTTGCTCCGCCGCTTGCCGGGAGCCGGCCCCTCCCCCCGCGGTCTATCTTCCCGTCGTTTTAGATTCACTTCTCCGCCAGTCCTACCTTTCAGAAAGTGGTTGATTTTCTGTTTCTAGAGTTGCTGTTCTTCTTCTCTTCGCTCTCCCGTTGGATTTGTAGGTGTTTGCAATGTTTAGATAAGCTATCAAGCTGATCTCCTGCTACCTGATGTAGTCTCAGGGTGCTACTTCTCCGCCATCTTGACTCGACACTACTGTATCTTAAGCCCATTGTATAGAAGGCTTTTGAGTCCAGCGACTATTGGGTATTATACTCTTTTCTAGCTTCTGATAAATTTTATTTCTAAACATGTTTTTATTGAGACATAACTGACATATAACATTATATTAGTTTTAGGTGTACAACATAATGATTCAATATTTGTACATATTGCAAAAAGATCACCATAGAAAGTCTAGTTAATATGTTACCAGACATCCATTTTTTTTCCTTCATGATAAGGACTTTTAAGATTTGCTCTCTTAGCAACTTTTACACATGCAATACAGCACTATTAACTATACTCACTGTACATTACAATCCCATAGTTTTTATAACTTGAAGTTTTGTACCTTTTGACCCCTTTCATCCATTTTGTACCCTTTATCCTCACCCCACCCTCTGCCTCTCACAACCACCAATCTGTTCTCTGTGCCTATGAGCTCAGGTTTTGTTTTGTTGTTGTTTTCTGTTTTTTTTTTCTTTATTTTTTAATTCCAATATAATTGATGTGCAATGTTATATTAGTTTCAGGTGTACAATGTAGTAACTCAACAATCATTGACAAATATTTCTGAAGAACTCATTGGGAAATTATCGAAACAGGTGAAAAATGTATACCACTTACAATGCACAGATATTCATCCATTTACATATAGAAGGAACCCAATGGCAAGAAATACGTCAAACTGTCCATGGTGGTGTTATATTGGTGACTGGATTATTAGTGATGCTAAATTATTTTCAGTGTATACATCAGCGTATCTTACAATAAGTAGATATAACTTGCATATTCTAAAAACAACCAAAATTTATTGATATGCAAACATGGCAATGATGTTTAGAATCAAGATGTGAAGTGCCTCCAGAATTTGAGGACAGATCCAGAAATATCTGATGATTTAAGAAGGAAAAAAGGTAAAATTAAAAATAAATATGGGGGTTCCTGGGTGGCACAGTGGGTTGGGCCTCTGCCTTCGGCTCGGGTCATGGTCTTGGGATCCTGGGATCGAGTCCTGCATTGGGCTCTTTGCTTGGTGGGGAGCCTGCTTCCTCCTCTCTCTCTGCCTGCCTGTTTACCTACTTGTGATTTCTCTCTGTCAAATAAATAAATAAATAAAATCTTAATAAATAAATAAATAAGGATGATATTCTCCATATCATAAAGTATCCATCCTTAAAGATACTTTGAAATAAATTTGGGAGACATCAAATAAGCTCATTCAGGATAGCAGTTTGTGTTTCAGCAGTAGACTAAAAGGAAAATAATTAAGACTTACTTGTAGGTAAAGCTGTCAAAGTAATGGAATGACAGAGGGGAATGATCTTCAATAAATATTGGTATCACTTTTGAAAATATGTACATGTCATGAAAAAATTATTCAGGTATTTCTGGTGATATTTCAGATATATATGGAGACATTTGTATATTAAAAAATCTCAATGCCCTTGACTGGTGAATTGTTTTCTAGTAAATAAACATAAGGAAAGAAAAAATAATAGTTTTTCCATATGAGAATCCTATCACAAATATTTTCTGAAATATTAAAATCCATTTCATTACAATGAGACTTGGCAGTTATTGTTTGTGTAAGTTTTGAATTCTTATTAATTATACACACATGTCTCTTTTATTCTGGCCATAAAAGATCATAAGATTTGTATACTAGATTTTAATGACCAGAAGTTGGAGAACAATGTTAGTGAAGTAGAAAGTTATACAAAGATCCTTCATTTCCATCTTTCAAATTTAAAGTCTCACTTTTCAACTTTTAAACCATTTAACTAAAGTCAATGCATCTGTCTATAAAAGTAAGATTACAAATGATTACCCAATTAAACATTCAAAAGAGTTTTTTCCCCACATGCTTGTTATGAGAGGAGTTTCAATAAGATTTAAAAAAAATAATGATTGGAAAGTTTAAGAATAATTTTATTGCATGGTCTATCAAACTTGAAAAGTCAGGAAAAATACTATTACAAAGGATGTATAAACTCCTGGTTGTTTTTGGAAGGGTTTGAACTAGCCTAAAGTATGGGTCTCTTTCAAGATCCTCATTCACATCTCTCTAGGGAAGATTGGTGATTTGGAAGAAGGAAGTGGGTTTGTCAGACTCAAGATTCCTGGGCTCTCCTTATTATCTGACAGGACATGTTTTTTTTTGTTTGTTTTTTTAAAGATTTTATTTATTTATTTGACAGAGATCACAAGTAGGCAGAGAGGCAGGCAGAGAGAGAGGGAGAGAGAGAGGAGGAGGAAGCAGGCTCCCTGCAAAGCAGAGAGCCCGATGTGGGGCTCGATCCCAGGACCCTGGGATCATGACCTGAGCCGAAGGCAGAGGCTTTAACCCACTGAGCCACCCAGGCACCCCGACAGGACATGTTTTTGTACTTGTATTCAAAGGGAAACACTACAAGGATAAATGAAATGTTATTAAAAATGCTTTTCCATAAGAAAATAGGCAACAGAAGAGCTACAATTCAAGTTTAACTTTTCTAAAGGGAACTTGTCCATAATTTTTAATTTAGAACAATTTAATGTTGTATGTTTTTCTTAAAAACTGTTCAATCAAAAGGAAGAAAGCGAACATACTATGATGACAATGTGGATGATATACTGTAACACAATTGCACAGATGAAACATATGTTTCAAAACATTTTAAAACACAGTATTTACATTTCCAATGACATGTGTCCTAAGAACAAAAGGAATGTAAAGAAAACCTAAAGTCTATTCAGTGTTTTTATTTTTATTGGTCACATTTGTGTGTGTGTGTGTGTGTGTGTGTATTTGGTACTATCATGTATATATTTTAAGATACATTAAATAATAGTGTTTGCTCGAATCACTTAAAGTAAGTCAAAATAAGTAAAAAGAAAAATTTAATACAACATCTGTAGTCTCACATTTGAAATGAAAATACCAGTAGCAACTCCTGACTTTTTTCAATAGACTAGCATTTTTTTGCTCTGTGAAGTTTAAAGCCAAGAAGCAATAACAAATCAGTTGCAATGAGCTCACCTATCACCCAGATGATAATCTCTAAATACAATTTCCTACAAATAAATAAAGGAGTCCTGAGGGAAAATGGTTGATTCTAGGCTTGGAGAAGAAAATATGCAAGGGTAACTTATTATCTCACAGTTCCAGAAAGAAAGGATGATATATAAAAGAACTGACTTCATGTCCAAGGAAATAGGACAGTTTGCAAGTGAACAAAGACTGGAGAATTTTAAATGCAGTGACCCAAACATATCAAATACATAGAAATCTAGAATTCATAATGATATTCAAATAAATTTTACACGCCAACTAAAACACTAACTCATTCTTAAAAATGGTATATAAAGTGAAAGGAGGAGCATTGGGTTTGCTCTATTTATATGGTTGGATAACTAATAGTTAATAAGACAAAGTCTCCTTCGGAAAAAAAAAATTACAGATAATAAATGCAGGAAGAATGATAGAATTTCTATACTACTATTTTTCAGTCTCTAATGAAATAAAGGATCTGGGAAATTATCAATAGTGAATGCTAAAAGCATTTGGTGAAAGGCTGATGGGGAAATTTATACAAGAGGAATAAATCTGATGTATTAGATTTCTATTGCTGTCATCATATATTAGCACAAATTTAGTGGCTTAAAACAACACAAATTTATTATCTCAGATTTCTAGAGATCAGAAATCTAAGTACAGTGCATCTCAGTTCTCTTACCTAGATTTCACAAATCAGAAATCAGATTGTCAGCAAGGATTACATTTTTTTTTTTTTTTTTTCCTGGAGACTGGGGTGAATCTACTTCTAAGTTCATTCAGGTTGTTGGCAGAACTCAGTTCCATATGGTTGTAGGACTGAGGTCCCATTTACTTGCTGGCTTTTGCCTGGCAGTCATTCCCAGGTTCTAGAGACCCCTTACGTTCCTAAGCTCCTAGTCCCCTTCCTCCATCTGCACCGTCAGCAGCAGCAGGTCTGGTCCTTCTCACACTGTGGTATCTCTGACTCCCCTTCATGTCATTTCTCTTGCTACTTCTCCTCTTTGACCCCAGTCTGAGAAAATTTTCTGCTTTTAAGGACTCGGGTGATTAGATTGCATCTGGTCACATAATCCATGATAATCTCTTCATCGTAATTAGATCTGCAAGTTTCCTTCACAGCAGTACCTAGGTTAGTGTTTGATTGAATAACTAAGCCCAGGAACTTGGTTGGGCAACTGACAATACTTGAATCTATGGATCAATCCAAATCAAATCTGACTGTGGTTTTTGTAAACCCCCTCTCCTCTCAAAAAATGGAGACTGGGTTTCTGGTTCTGTGTAGGTAAGGGCCTTGGAAATCACAATTTCCATCTAACAAGCAAAAAACTGAATGAACTGAAAAATCAACAACCCTTCTTGGATTCATGAGAGGAGAAGACATAGTGTAAACCATTAGATTGAAGAGATGTGAATACAGGGACTCCAGGCTTGCAAACCCTGACTCACAAGCAAGTGGAAACTGCTTTGGGATTTAGTGCCTGGGGAGGAAAACCTGAGCTGTAATCAGTGAATTGCTGGAAGCTCAGCATATGTTAGTCTGAGAGCTAAAAAATCCAGGGAAACCCAGTCTTCCGGGAGGTAGGGGTGGTGACAACCACAAAATTGTGAGAACTGAAAAATTCTCACCCAGGTTCCGACAGTAAATATCCGAGAAAACCCCTTCTTTAGCAGGGGAATGGGAAAGGAAACATTTTGAAAGTCTTCTGAGCACTCTATTCTTAACAGGGTCTGACCTCAACAGAAACCAGTTAACCAGAGCTAACCTGCTGAGGTCAGAACCTGACTGACTTGGGGAAGGGAAATACCAATTCCAACCAGCTCTAGCCTATATAAAGGAGAAGGGAAAGAACCAAACTCAGACTACTGGAGTTATCGCCTACCTAAGGAGGGAGAAAAAAACTGAGAAAATGCTTGTAAAATTCATACTCCAGAGGCGTAGTCTCACTAGAAGACTGGAGACCTAACCATAGGACTATACTATGCTTCCTCTCCCTAGTACACCTTAAAGATCTATTTATAGCAGTCCTTTCACTCAGTGGAGCAGGTTGGCT
Source organism: Meles meles (assembly GCF_922984935.1). Lineage (NCBI taxonomy): Eukaryota > Metazoa > Chordata > Mammalia > Carnivora > Mustelidae > Meles > Meles meles. Next base: position 99,563,422 of record NC_060072.1, read on the forward strand.
GTCAAGAAAAAAAAAATTATAAGACATCCCAAAAGACAAAAATGCTGCCACAATTTGAAGAGGCAGAAAAGGCAACACAAGACGTGGCAGAAATGTTGGAATTACCAGGTGGAAATTTAAACCAACTACGATTTAGGCCTCTAATGGTTAGAGAGGGTATGCAAGAACAGCTGGGTCCTGTAAGCAGAAAGATGGAAATTCTAAGAAAGAATCAAGAAGAAATGCTAGAGATGAAAAATACTGTAAGAGAAAAGAAAAATGATTTTTTTCCCCCTTTCTAATGTTTAATTCAGGCCAACATCTACTTCTTAGGGCAGCTGTCAGGATGTACAGAGTGGGGATGTTTGCTGAGTCCAGAGGCTGGCCCATAATAAGTACCTAAATCAGTCATCGATTTGTTGACTGCTGTAGATACAGTTGTGGAAAAGCTGCTCTCCACTGGCTCAGACACTAGTCCTTATCATATGCGTGGCCTATTACCAATTAGAAATCGTGATTCATGCTATAAGAAATATAGGTTAAAAACATTCTTTGGATAATCGAAACATCTTCAGGAAAAGGTTCGTCTACTACACGATATAGTTTTCACTCGATGAAACTATGATACTATAATCGTATCATCAATCAGCTTTGCAGAGGCATTTTTTTCTCGCGCGTGATTATTTCTTCACTACTCCCTAAGGAAGCACAGTGAACCCAGCCCTTGGTTTCTCGGCGCAAACACAACTCGCTCAAGGCTGGCCACAGGGCCGGGCCCTGGCGCTCGTGCTCAGTCACGTTTGGATCCCGGTGCGCTCACTCCTCTAGAAGAGCAGGCCTGAGCAGTCACCTGTGAGACAAGGCAACGTGAGCGGCCGGAGCAGGGGAACGCCAGCTTTATTCCCCAGCGGCCGCTTCCCTCACCGGCCAGGGCCACTGGCTCAGTTTGCGCAGCCGCCAGGCTCAAATGGAGAGACGCGGGAGAACCTCGAGGCCCATCTCTGGGACGCATAAGACCTCGGCTCCACCTGGAAACAGGTCGTCTGGAGTACCCGCGCTTGCCGGAGGGTGCCTGGAATCAGGTAGGAGAGGCTGCCCGCTGTCGCCATGAGGCCTGGGCCTGAGGGGAGGGCCCGAGGGAGAAGACTTTGAAGCCATGTTGGGCATCCCATCTTTTAAGACGTGCAACGGAGGGAGGAGCCCCCAAACCTGTAGCTTGCAAACCCTCCCTTGCGCCCGATACCCCAGTGTGGACTCCAAGAGCCTAAGAGGTAGAGGGACTCACCCAGGATGGGGTCACTTCTGCTGTCGTAGACGGGGCGGCTGCTCAGTTGGTCGCGTTGTTGTTGGTGCACCAGGGCTGTGTCTCCGGAGCGATCCTCCGGCGTGATCCCCCCGCGGCTCACCCTATTGGTGTCGGAATAGTTTTTACTCCTAAACATACCTCTGGGGTGCATTTGGGCCCTGGTTTTGTGTCTGAGGTTCGTTCGGGTTTGCGTCAGAAGACCTGGATCCCATTTTTACTTCCAACCCTGGTTTGTGTCTGGGTCCCGGTTTCGTGTGTGGGCAGGGCGTTTACTCTTGGTGCCCCGGTTTGGGGGCTGTTGGGGGCTCAGCCTGGCTCAGGGACATGCAAAGCCAACTTTTGGAGCCCCCACAGACTGTAAATATTAACATACTTTAAAAGCTGCTGCCTTAGGGTATCCTAGCCTTCTAGCTTCTTCACTGTCTCCCAGACTCATGACATTACCACTTTGTAGTTGGTGACTTCAGCTGGTGAAACCAATCCAACCTTGAGTATATGGGGAAGGGAAAATACCCCCTAATGTCTAAATGGTCATCGCTGATTATATTCAGCCTTTGTGAGTGAATCTATAAATGGCAATGGCCAGTTGTATCATTGGGCATCCATTTACAGAGCTCTGGAACCTGGCTACCTCCCTATGACTAAATTTGGTGCAACTGGAAAAGAAGCATATGTACTGAGTCATGCTACTTCCTGACCTATTTCCATTTTCCAGGAAAATCTTATTTCTATTTCTACAATGATTCTAACCCTTCCAAACCTCAAAAATTGGCCCTTAAATCAGTCTTAGAAATGTCATCTTACTATAAATAGAACATTAATTTAACCTAAATAGAAGGTAACAATAAAAACAATCAAAACAAAAAGTTAGTCCTGTTAAAAAAAGTAATCTACATTTCCATACTCTTTGCATTTAGAGACTCAGTTGTTGCTGCAAGATAAAAACTCTTCTCCGGTGCTGAATAGAGATAAAGTCAATTTCCACTGTACCTGATATTTTGTGTTCTTTCCTATAGTCATAATTATAAAAGGAGCATATTTGCTTTTTTTTTTTTTTTTTAAAGACTGGATTACTCAGTATTGTCCATGTTTACCTTGCTTCCTGAGGATACACAGTGATGGGATGTGAACATCACTAAGACTTATGCACACTCTTGCAAAAATAATTTGAATCTTAGGGTCTATATATTGCTCACATGACTTTCTGCTTCTTTATGAATATCTTTTCATTCTTTTACCATAAAATGGGCCTATTGTCCCCATATGTTTTGGAGAAAATCTGTCATAAGGATCTCACAAGTTAGCCTAACCCCTATTGATAAATTCACAGACTAGCTGGTCTTTTGCTTCTAGCAACGTCATCGCTTTCTACCTAATCTAAAATTAATTTTCACTTGACTTAGTTTCCTGTTCATGGTCCAATTAACAGTCAAACTTGGTAAAACATAGTCTAGAACTCTGGCTTAAAAGAGACTGTGTGGGGATAATTATATCTATCAAAACTTGGGCATGGAAGATGGCCTGCATGACATGCCCAGTATACCCTGAAGTAAATGACTTAAGCTAAATAGTGGATATAGTAGTCAGAATGAAAGACAAGACAAAGAAATTGAAGTAGAAATATTTGGAGGTTACCATCAGTAGACAAACTTTTTGAAACCCATCTGTTTAAAAAAAAAAAATGGGCGGAAAGAACAGCACAGTAATTAGGGTCCTAGTGAGGATTTTTATCTATTTATTTTTGTTTGTTTTTGCAACCAAGACCAAGCCAGACCTGTACATATTTGAAGGGATTTACTTGAAGGATACAGGGGAAAAGATCCACAATTTTGAAAAAGAAGGGAATGTGTGATCCATTCAGAGTTAGGAATAAAGTAAAATGTCAGCCTGCTTCAGGTTTAAATGAGAACAGACTATTGGAGCTGTGAAAAAAATACATACCTCTTCAGTCTCACAGAATTACTATATTATAGCAGGGTTGTTTTTTTTTTCTTTTTTTGAAAAAATATGACATACAGTACTTACCTGGAAGAATAGAATTGACAATGATTTGCTAGTATCTGCATTTATTCAGCAGTATAGGGGAAAGGAAGATTGCTTTCAGTTCAAATAGTACCTTATTGGTTTGGTTTATATTTTCTTAGCTTGATAATAAAGATACAGTTTGTGTACATATATGTGCATATATAGTATATATAAAACATACAATATATATCACATACTATATATAATATGTGTATACATATTGACATACATGTGTGTGTGTATACACATACATTGGAATATTGTTCCACCATGATTAAGAAGGAAATCCTGGGGCGCCTGGGTGGCTCAGCGGATTAAGCCGCTGCCTTCGGCTCAGGTCATGATCTCAGGGTCCTGGGATTGAGCCCCGCATCGGGCTCTCTGCTCCGTGGGGAGCCTGCTTCCTCCTCTCTCTCTGCCTGCCTCTCTGCCTACTTGTGATCTCTCTCTGTCAAATAAATAAATAAAATCTTAAAAAAAAAAAAAAGAAGGAAATCCTGCCACTTGTGACATGCATAGATCTTGAGGACATATGCTAAGTCAAAGTCAGAAAAAGATAATACTATATGATCTCACTTATGTGTGAAATCTAAAAAAGCCAAACTTGTAGAAACCAAGTGGAATCATGGTTACCAAGGTCTGGAGGATGAGGAGAAATGAGGAGATATTGGTCAAATGGTGCAGACTTATAGTTTGACTAGATTGTAGAGAGCTCATGCAAGGCATGGTGATTATAGTCAGCAATTATGTATCATATACTTGAAAGTTGCCAAGAGAGTAGATCTTAAATCTTGTTCTCACCACAAAAAAAGGTAATTATGTGATGCGATGGAGGTATTAGCTAATACTATGGTGGTAATAGCATTGCCATATAAAAGTGTATCAAATTAACAGGTTGTACACTTTAAACTTACACAGTGTTACATGTCAGTTATATCTCATTAAAGCTGAGGCTAAAAGATAATATGTGGTGACTCAAAAGGGGCATTAGACTTTAAAGTAGCTATTAATCATGAATGTTAAAGGTATTTGAAATTTAAGTTTAAAAAATATGTAGCATACTTTGACTTTGTATCATGAAACTGATTTGCTAAAATAAGAAATATACAACTAAAAATAAAACCTAAAGCTGAAATTTGATCCCTTTCTGAGCTGATCCTGAAAGCCTGGTTTTCAAGAGGTCAAGGAAGTACAAGTCATCAGATTAGCTCCATGCAGATGGGGGCACAGAAGGGACCAAACAGGTGAGAGGATGCATGTGACAGTCTTTTATAAGGCTCATCACTTTGACTTGTGAAGAAGAAAAAGTCACCATCTGCCGTCATCCTTGTTAACTTTCTGCTTTGAGTAGGAAAAATAAACTAAATACTAAGAATAGGTGAATAAACATAAGGCAATATTTTTGTCAAGACTATTGAAAATCAAACTAAGGAAGGATGAGTAACCTTGCCTCTGTTTATGATGCTTATTATACATGTTTTTTGTAGATGAACTGTTTTGTGGGAAAATATTAAGCATCAACTCTGATTTAAATTTGAAACTAGTCAACTTTATGCATTAAAATTACATTTTTGGTGTTTTAGTGAGCTATTTGTTAATAGTATTTATCTGTAGCTCTTATTTTTTAATGTCTGAATAGTTTTTGATTACCAATAGGAGAGAGGAAGTAATTTTGATTTTTATGTCATTGAGGAAAAAACAAAGGGGGCAATTTTTAATTACGTCATATGTATTTTCTTGGTTTGACTAAAATTCTGAGAATAATATTGTCTTTTGCAATTATACGTCTTTCAGTTCTATACTGTTCAGTTGATTTAATTTCTCAGACCTTTAAGTCATTCATTTATTTCCTCCTATCAAATCCTGCTTGAGGGAAGAGAACTTATACTATCCAGATCCTCAAAGTCTGTGTAAATATACATGGTCAGTCATAGTAGTTTCTTATTTCTGAGTGCCTAAAATTTTTAGTGTCAAGCCATGTAATTCCTGTATCTTACATTGAACTAGTTACATCATTCATATTCTTTAACTTATATATCTACCCAATTTCCTACTTATATGTCCCTGTCTCCTCTTTAATGCATACCATGTTCTTATTAAATGTGTGTTATTTGCTAGACAATTTTATTATGCATAGGATAAAATTGAAATTCCTTAGTGTGACATATAATGTCCTCTATGATTTGACTGAAACTGGTATCCAGAGCCCCATCTCCTTTGATTCCTTCTCATACCCTATGCGTCAGCTGAAGCTATTGTGTTACAGTTCCTTACATACTAGTTCCTTAGTCTAGAATGTACACATCTCACCCCTCCATTCCTCCAGGTGTAATCTTCAGTACCCAATCCTGCTTGGTCTACATGTCTCTCTCATGTGAATCCTCCCATAATTTTTTCTAGCATTTGATAGAGCTTATCCTCTAGCAAATGGGTATGGATGGTAAATTTCTTGATTCCATGAGATTTGAAGATATATATCTATGTTGTACTTATGTTTGATTGAGATCAAAAGTAGATTTAAATATTTGTGAAGAAACATTATGGCAGAGGAGGTAATTTTTTTCAGATTTACTTATAGTGTAGTTCCAATTAAATTATAAAATTTAAAGAGAAGAATAAGGTATGGCATGCATATTTTTGTAATATGTGTCCCAAAGCTGATACGATTATGTTTTATTATAATGCTTTATAAAATAATTTATTTTAAAGAAAGGAACACAATTTTTTAAAAAGATTTTATTTATTTATTTGACAGACAGAGATCCCAAGTAGGCAGAGAGGCAGGCAGAGAGAGAGAGGTGGGGGGGAAGCAGGCTCCCTGCTGAGCAGAGAGCCCAATGTGGGGCTCTATCCCAGGACCCTGAGGCCATGACCTGAGCCGAAGGCAGAGGCTTAACCACTGAGCCACCCAGGCACCCTGAAAGGAACAAAATTTTTATCAAGTTTTTGACTTTTATGTCTGCCTCTCCATTCTAGAATACAAGACACTTGTTGACAAAAATTGTGTCCTATGTTTTTTAATGAACATAAAGCATTGCTATAAATAAATGATTCAAATAATAAATGACAGGTAATAATAATTATTATTTTTGACATATTTTCTCATGGTCATATTTTCTTAGTGCAGAGAGATAACTTAATACAGTGAAGTAAGATCTCCTAAGAGCTAAATTCCTGAGTCATGTCTGAAAATTCATAAAATTCAGTAGGGGCTTCATCTCAGATTCTGAATGTGATCTTTTACTCTTTGGAGTTAATAGCAATATCATTTTAACTAACTACTTGCGTTCCTTTTCTGATACCTTGAGACAAATGTGTCTCTTTAATAGATGATTTAAATAGAGTGATTAAAAATATACCTAGACTTGAAGAAAACATAAACCTGTATTTCAAGATTCCTGATGAAGAGCAAATAGTAAGAGGGAGTAGGTTCTGTCATTAGACCACATGTAAGAATTTATAAAAAGTGGGAGAGATACCTGTAGAGGGACCAAGGTTCTGATGGAGAAAGATGACATAGTGTCAACATTTAACAAGTCCACGTTTTCAGTTAGGAAAAGGTATAGGTTATGACATCTAGAATTGTGGAGGAGGAGATGATCTCATTTTTTTGTTTATATGAATATCTGTTATGCTTGCTATGAGGAAAGGCAGGAGAAAAAAAAAAACTCAGTGTTCAAAGTCAGAATGGACAGTGCCCATGGGAACCAGCTGCTAAGAGAGGGTTCAAGGGCCATGTTCGGGGACTTTAATCTTCAGATGAAGTGCCTACACAACTAGCACAGCAAGGGAACATATAAACACAGGTAGATAAATCATTTGTAGCTTTTTAATTTTATTTCTTATCTTTCATGTTAATTTTATGACCAGCTCAAATGGACTTGGGAGGTAATTTAACATTTTGTTTTTTCACAGTCATGTCCCTCACCAAAGGGAAAATTTGGTGGATTTGGTCATCTGTATATTTTATACGCTTACCTTATTGTTACAGTCTTGTATATAATTTTTACTTGGCAAATCCTAGTCTTCTCAATGCACTTACCTCTGAGGATGATTCTATCAAAAATCATTCACATGTGTCCAAACTTCTATTTCTATTTTTTTGGCCTGAAATTTCATTTGGAGATGTTGTGGAGATTAAACCAAATTTAGAACCCAGATGATTGCCATACTAGAAAAGCAGAAGCAGGAAATATTGAATAGTGCTCCATTCATTCAAAATGTATATTTCAGTTCTTAGTAAAATAAAACATAAATACAAGTTTCCCCAGACATTTATAGAGCATTTACTCTGTACACAGAGGCATTACTCAATGTAATTCATCTAAATCAGGATTCTAGTAGTATAAATCAAATCCATTATACACGCATGAATATTAATATACATTAAAATTTAATTAACCTGAATAAGATTTTATATTCTATTTTCTGTCGATATTTTAGAATGTTCAATATAAAATCTCAGAAAATTGTTGAATATGTTCACATATTAAATTGGAATTAAAAAAAACTTTAGTTACCATTATTCTCAGTGAAATTTTTTTTGCTCTATTATGCTACCATTTAATAAATTATAGGCTAGAATCTCATTTATAAAACTAAAATATAAATGTCCAGGAAGAAGAACATGCTGAGAAAATGATTTGGAAGTTCCTGTTTGTATTTTGTCTTTTCTGGTTTGGAATTCAGATATCTTATAAAAAACAAAGTTTTTTGATATTGTTAACAATTGTGCATAACCTTTTAAATCATCTATTTATGTTTTATTGATGGCTAAAAGAGAATCAAAAGAAATAAAAGGTGCTATATAACCCTATTTTTTTTTAAAGATTTTATTTATTTATTTGACAGATAGAGATCACAAGTAGGGAGAGAGGCAGGCAGAGAGAGAGAGAGGAGGAAGCAGGCTCCCTGCTGAGCAGAGAGAGGGTCCTGGGATCAAAGGCAGAGGCTTTAACCCACTGAGCCACCCAGGTGCCCCCTATATAACCCTTTTTAAGATTTAGCTTCCTCTTCTTGATGAGAGATGGTGAATTGCTCAGTATCCCCTTATTGCCTTTAATATAAAGTCTGAGTCTTAACAATTGCAGTATATTATTTCAAACTTTTTGCTCGAGATCTTAGAGTTGAAAATGCAAACAGTCCACATAGGACCAAACTGCAAGCCTACCTGTAAGTGTGCAAGATTCATTACTGAGTCAAGAGGGAGTGAAAAATGAGACGTAAAAAGACACAGAGTAAGACCATATTATGCAGAGCCTTAAATTTCAGTATGTCTTCCAGTGACCTGTAGGTAACAGAGAACTATAGAATTTTAGTAGTGGGTAGTGTGAAAAACAGTGATCATGAAGGCTAACCTGGAAACAGCATCTAAAAGGATACAAGGAGATTATAAATTAAACTCCTCATTGATATGGCTATGTGAAGTCGTACTTTCATGATTGCATTTCTCCCTGCTCTGCCACCTGTTGGTTGGATTAAAAGAAAATTATCTTTATAGGCTCTTATTGAAAAGGAATTGTAGATAAATTTTGAGATTAAAAAGGTAACTCTGAGTGATCTTTAGTGGCTAGAGACTCAGAATCTTCTATCAAGGTACCTGGCCTTAAGACATTAGCTTGGAGATCACACACGGGACGTTTTAGAAGGATGAAGGCTATCACACTAACTAGGGTGTTAAAATACTTACATTTATGTCATCTTTTAGAAGTAGCTACAAAATGAGTTTTCCATTGCTTGGTTTGAAAACCTAGTATAAATAAGTCACTTAATAATATAGATAGAATGTAGGGATGCACACTAACCAGGCACAGCTGAAGTAGACTTAAGGAAAGTTACTTTGCTATTAACTTTGTAGATCATGGGCCTAATAAGCACAATTCAGTACTACTTTAACAAAAAAGGAAGGGCACTTTAAGCAACATACACAAAATTAAAAGACAAGTGACAGTTTGGGAGAAAAATATTCTCAATTCTAAGAGGAAATTTTTAATATTATTTTATGTTAAGGTTTAATAATATTAATATTGCCCACAAACCACTTAAAAACCTTTGAATTTTAAATGACCTAATAATATTAAGAACCATTTTATAAGGAAAAAATGCCATCTAGCTAATAAAATATGAAAATATCTTGACATCACAAGTAAGCCGTGTATTGCAAATTAATGCATTGATTTTTTTTTCCTTCACAAGATGAGAGCAGCTAAACATCAGTGATATATACATCGATGAATTTTAGAGTGGGAATTTTGAAGCGTAATTCAGTTGCATAATAAATAATTTCAGTTTCAGGATTCTAGTCTATAGAATTATCACAAAGATGTTCCCTGTAATGTTTTATCATAGTGAAAATCTTTACTAACTGAAATGTGATGTAGCAGTTAAAAGAATCAGATAGATCTATGTAATTGGCATAAAAAATCTCTTATTCTGAGTGAAAGGCTGATGGTACAATACATATAATGTGATTTCATTTCAGCTCTCAAAACCTCAAAGCAAACACTGTAAATATGTGTGCATAGTTTATATACATATAACACTGTGTGTTTATGCATAAGTATATACATACACACATCCACACAACCTATAGATAGACACATATAATAAACCAGAGTTCTGGAAGAAATACACTAATATGATTACAGTAAATAACAGTTAACTATTGAGAAGGAGTGTGGAATTAGAAAGAAAAAGAGGTATTTTTGCTTGGCCTATACTGTTTGAAGTTTTCACCGAAATAGTTCATGTGTCATTGGTAAGGTTAAAAAAAATAATATGCTTGTTGGACAACATTATCTTGAAAGTATCTGAATCTTCCAGATTGAATACTCTATTAACTGATGTTTATCTTTTTTTTTTCCATTTTATTTTTTTCAGCGTAACAGTATTCATTGTTTTTGCACAACACCCAGTGCTCCATGCAAAACGTGCCATCCCCATTACCCACCACCTGTTCCCCCAACCTCCCACCCCTGACCCTTCAAAACCCTCAGGTTGTTTTTCAGAGTCCATAGTCTCTTATGGTTCGCCTCCCCTTCCAAATTTTTTTTTTTAAATAAACATATAATGTATTTTTATCCCCAGGGGTACAGGTCTATGAATCGCCAGGTTTACACACTTCACAGCACTCACGATAGTACATACCCTCCCCAATGTCCATAGCCCCCTCCCCGTCTCCCAATCCCACCTCCCCCCAGCAACCCCCAGTTTGTTTTGTGAGATTAAGAATCATTTATGGTTTGTCTCCCTCCCAATCCCATCTTGTTTCATTTATTCTTCTCCTATCCCCCTAACCCCCCATGTTGCTTCTCCATGTCCTCATATCAGGGAGATCATATGATAGTTGTCTTTCTCCGATTGACTTATTTCACTAAGCATGATACCCTCTAGTTCCATCCACGTCATCACAAATGGCAAGATTTAATTTCTTTTGATGGCTGCATAGTATTCCATTGTGTATATATACCACATCTTCTTTACCCATTCATCTGTTGATGGACATCTAGGTTTTTTCCATAGTTTGGCTATTGTAGACATTGCTGCTATAAACATTCGGGTACACGTGCCCCTTCGGATCACTATGTTTGTATCTTTAGGGTAAATACCCAGTAGTGCAATTGCTGGGTCATAGGGTAGTTCTATTTTCAACATTTTGAGGAACCTCCATGTTGTTTTCCAGAGTGGTTGCACCAGCTTGCATTCCCACCAACAGTGGAGGAGGGTTCCCCTTTCTCCACATCCTCGCCAGCATCTGTCATTTCCTGACTTGTTAATTTTAGCCATTCTGACTGGTGTGAGGTGATATCTCATTATGGTTTTGATTTGTATTTCCCTGATGCCGAGTGATGTGGAGCACTTTTTCATGTGTCTGTTGGCCATCTGGATGTCTTCTTTGCAGAAATGTCTGTTCATGTCCTCTGCCCATTTCTTGATTGGATTGTTTGTTCTCTGGGTGTTGAGTTTGCTAAGTTCCTTATAGATTTTGGATACTAGCCCTTTATCTGATATGTTGTTTGCAAATATCTTCTCCCATTCTGTCAGTTGACTTTTGGTTTTGTTAATTGTTTCCTTTGCTGTGCAAAAGCTTTTGATCTTGATGAAATCCCAATAGTTCATTTTTGCCCTTGCTTCCCTTGCCTTTGCCGTTGTTCCTAGGAAGATGTTGCTACGGCTGAGGTCGAAGAGGTTGCTGCCTGCATTCTCCTCAAGGATTTTGATGGATTCCTTTCTCACATTGAGGTCCTTCATCCATTTGGAGTCTATTTTCGTGTGTGGTGTAAGGAAGTGGTCCAATTTCATTTTTCTGCATGTGGCTGTCCAATTTTCCCAGCACCATTTATTGAAGAGGCTGTCTTTTTTCCATTGGACATTCTTTCCTGCTTTGTCGAAGATTAGTTGACCATAGAGTTGAGGGTCGATTTCTGGACTCTCTATTCTGTTCCACTGATCTATGTGTCTGTTTTTGTGCCAGTACCATGATGTCTTGATGATGACAGCTTTGTAATAGAGCTTGAAGTCCGGAATTGTGATGCCACCAACTTTGGCTTTCTTTTTCAATATTCCTTTGGCTATTCAAGGTCTTTTCTGGTTCCATATAAATTTTAGGATTATTTGTTCCCTTTCTTTGAAAAACATGGATGGTATTTTGATAGGGATTGCATTAAATGTGTAGATTGCTTTAAGTAGCATAGACATTTTCACAATATTTATTCTTCCAATCCAGGAGCATGGAACATTTTTCCATTTCTTTGGTTCTTCCTCAATTTCTTTCATGAGTACTTTATAATTTTCTGCATATAGATTCTTAGCCTCTTTGGTTAGGTTTATTCCTAGGTATCTTATAGTTTTGGGTACAATCGTAAATGGGATTGACTCCTTAATTTCTCTTTCTTCTGTCTTGTTGTTGGTGTACAGAAATACAACTGATTTCTGTGCATTGATTTTATATCCTGACACTTTACTGAATTCCTGTACAAGTTCTAGCAGTTTTGGAGTGGAGTCTTTTGGGTTTTCCACATATAGTATCATATCATCTGCGAAGAGTGATAGTTTGACTTCTTCTTTGCCAATTTGCATGCCTTTAATTTCTTTCTGTTGTCTGATTGCTGAGGCTAGGACTTCTAGTACTATGTTGAATAGCAGTGATGATAATGGACATCCCTGCCGTGTTCCTGACCTTAGCGGAAAAGCTTTCAGTTTTTCTCCATTGAGAATGATATTTGCGGTGGGTTTTTCATAGACGGCTTTGATAATATTGAGGGATGTGCCCTCTATCCCTACACTTTGAAGAGTTTTGATCAGGAAGGGATGCTGTACTTTGTCAAATGCTTTTCAGCATCTATGGAGAGTATCATATGGTTCTTGTTCTTTCTTTTATTAATGTGTTCTATCACATTGATTGATTTGCGGATGTTGAACCAACCTTGCAGCCCTGGAATAAATCCCACTTGATTGTGGTGAATAATCCTTTTAATGTACTGTTGAATCCTATTGGCTAGTATTTTGGCGAGAATTTTTGCGTCTGTGTTCATCAAGGATATTGGTCTGTAGTTCTCTTTTTTGGTGGGATCCTTGTCTGGTTTTGGGATCAAGGTGATGCTGGCCTCATAAAATGAGTTTGGGAGTTTTCCTTCCATTTCTATTTTTTGGAACAGTTTCAGGAGAATAGGAATGAGTTCTTCTTTAAATGTTTGGTAGAATTCCCCTGGGAAGCCGTCTGGCCCTGGGCTTTTGTTTGTTTGGAGATTTTTTTTTTATATTTATTTTTATTTGTTTATTTACAGCATAACAGTGTTCATTGTTTTGGCATCACGCCCAGTGCTCCATGCAGTAAGTTCCATCCCTATTACCCACCACCTGGTTCCTCAACCTCCCACCCCCCCACCCCCCTGCCGCCCCTTCATAACCCTCTGGTTGTTTTTCAGAGTACATAGTCTCTCATGGTTCATCTCCCCTTCCAGTTTCCCTCAACTCCCTCTCCTCTCCATCTCCCCATGTCCTCCATGTTATTTGTTATGCTCCACAAATAAGTGAGACCATATGATACTTGACTCTCTCTGCTTGACTTATTTCGCTCAGCATAATTTCTTCCAGTCCCGTCCATGTTGCTACAAAAGTTGGGTATTAGTCCTTTCTAATGGAGGCATAATACTCCATTGTGTATATGGACCACATCTTCCTTATCCATTCATCCGTTGAAGGGCATCTTGGTTCTTTCCACAGTTTGGCGATCGTAGCCATTGCTGCAATAAACATTGGGGTACAAATGGCCCTTCTTTTCACTACATCTGTATCTTTGGGGTAAATACCCAGCAGTGCAATTGCAGGGTCATAGGGAAGCTCTATTCTTAATTTCTTCAGGAATCTCCACACTGTTCTCCAAAGTGGCTGCACTAACTTTCATTCCCACCAACAGTGTAAGAGGGTTCCCCTTTCTCCACATCCTCTCCAACACACGTTGTTTCCTGTCTTGCTAATTTTGGCCATTCTAACTGGTGTTAGGTGGTATCTCAATGTTGTTTTAATTTGAGTCTCCCTGATGGCTAGTGATGATGAACATTTTTTCATGTGTCTGATAGCCATTTGTATGTCTTCGTTGGAGAAGTGTCTGTTCATATCTTCTGCCCATTTTTTGATATGATTATCTGTTTTGTGTGTGTTGAGTTTGAGAAGTTCTTTATCGATCCTGGATATCAACCTTTTGTCTGTACTGTCATTTGCAAATATCTTCTCCCATTCCGTGGGTTGCCTCTTTGTTTTGTTGACTGTTTCCTTTGCTGTGCAGAAGCTTTTGATCTTGATGAAGTCCCAAAACTTCATTTTTGCTTTTGTTTCCTTGGCCTTTGGAGACATATCTTGAAAGAAGTTGCTGTGGCTGATATCGAAGAGGTTACTGCCTATGTTCTCCTCTAGGATTCTGATGGATTCCTGTCTCACGTTGAGGTCTTTTATCCATTTCGAGTTTATCTTTGTGAACGGTGTAAGGGAATGGTTGAGTTTCATTCTTCTACATATCGCTGTCCAGTTTTCCCAGCACCATTTATTGAAGAGACTGTCTTTTTTCCATTGAATATTTTTTCCTGTTTTGTTGAAGATTATTTGACCATAGAGTTGAGGGTCCATATCTGGGCTCTCCACTCTGTTCCACTGGTCTATGTGTCTGTTTTTATGCCAGTACCACGCTGTCTTGGTGATCACAGCTTTGTAGTAAAGCTTGAAATCGGGTAACGTGATGCCGCCAGTTTTGTTTTTGTTTTTCAACATTTCCTTAGCAATTCGGGGTCTCTTCTGGCTCCATACAAATTTTAGGATTATTTGCTCCAGCTCTTTGAAAAATATCGGTGGAATTTTGATCAGAATGGCATTAAAAGTAT